>NC_073307.1:1252500-1335000 GCF_027595985.1 Sorex araneus
GCACGGCAGAGCCTGGCAAGCTCCCTGTGGCATATTCGATATGCCAAAAACAGAAACAAGTCTCACAAGGAAGATGTTACTAGTGCCCGCTCGAGCAAATCGGTGACCAATGGGACGACAGTGCTACAGTTAAAACTACATATACACAAAACAAATTTCAGGCCAAGGTGGCTTTGCAGGTAGAGTCTAATGAACGTTAAGAAGAGAACAATACACAAACCCTTCCAGAATAGAATAGGAGGGAAATTTTCCCCCACATTTTCTTTCTTTTTGAAAGATCACAGAATTTATTAGAGTTTAGGTACCATGGTTACAATCGCACTAAAGTTTGTGGGCTGGTGTACAAGATCACTTTAACTCATTCCGGCAGTATCTGAGGCGAGAGACTCACTGCGGGGCAAGGCCGTGGCTTCCACTGGCAGGAAACTGAGTTTCCAAACGGAAAGGGCTCCTGGGCAGGAGGGGCGAGAGGGGAGGCCGTCTCCAGAAACTAGGACACACTCGCGAGAGAGATGCTGTGCTGGAAAGACGTTTAAAGCCACCAGGCCCTCGGGAGGCCCAGCCACTGGCGCTGGCAGCCAGGAAGATACAAATGACTCTGTCCTGGCTTCAGGCCCGAGCACGGATGCTTTGCTGTTCCCGCCCAAAGCCTCCAGCTGAACTGAGCGGCAATTCCAGAGTCGCTGCCTGACACGGACGCATGAAAGACACAGCAAACTCTCTCAGTGGAAAGAGGCTCAGAAAATAAGCCCCTGTGAACAATGTGCTGAGAGTAAAAGCTGATTTGCCAACACGGGTTCTTTCCAGCTTAGGAAAATCCCAGGGACACAAAAGCAGAGCCCGACTTGGAGCAGAGAAGGAGGCAGCCGGGGCAGACACCCATCGCGGGGCTCTGTGCATTCTCTCGAGAGACGTTCAGGCCTCCTCAGCCTCCTCAGCCTCCTCAGCCTCCTCTGCCTCTTCAGCCTCCTCAGCCTCCTCAGCCTCTTCAGCCTCCTCAGCCTCCTCAGCCTCCTCAGCCTCTTCAGCCTCCTCAGCCTCCTCAGCCTCTTCAGCCTCCTCAGCCTCCTCAGCCTTCTCAGCCTCCTCAGCCTCCTCAGCCTCCTCAGCGCTTTCAGCTTTCTGAACTCACGCTTGTTTGACTTGTGCCAAATAAAATTTTATAGTGCAGAGTTCACTGCTTTGTGTGATCTTTCGGACACGGGACCCCAACATTTGCAACATACATACACACAAGTACTAGCAGGCTTGTCTGTAACGGCCACACACCGGGAGCAAGCCAGCACCGTGACAGGTGCAAGCAGTCACGGAGCAGCAGGGCAGGGGCAGGGCGGGATGCCACACCCTGCGGGCCTGGGGGGTGGGCTGGGGGCATCGTGCTGGTAGGACGGTCACAGCGGGGCCTGCTCCGGGCGGCAGATCCTCGTGCTCAGGCCCCAGCGTCGCCCCAGCACCCCCGACAGTGACCAGGAGCGAAAACCCCAGTGGGGATGACAGGAGCCTCTCGGAATCAGACGCGGAACCGTGACTCGGGCGGGAAGGGGCCAGCCCCTGACATGGAGCCTGCCAGGGGATCTCGCCGGGCTCGTCCCACCAGCCGTGGGGGCTGCAGGGCGGGCGGGGCGCACCAGCAGTCAGTCATCCTGCATCGGACACGACTCCGGTCCCCGCACGCAGGAACATGGGTGTGTCCACGCACCTGCACAGAAACACACGCACGTATGCACGCAGACATCCACGCACACGTGGCACACACGTGTGTGCATGCATGCACTCCGACACACGAACCACACGGGCACTCGCACGCATGCACGCGCTGAGACGCGCCCCTGCACACGCGGGATGGGCGGGCAGGCCGGAGGACGTCTGGGCGCCTGGACACGTGCTCGGGGAAGGTCCAGCACGGGCGAGGGCACCTGAGGCCTGTCCGAGCTGCCGGCCCCGCCCCGCGTCCCAAAGCGCGCACCCCGGGGCGCACGCGGCCAGGGCGCAGGGGACGCAGGTCTGGGGCGGGTCTGGGGCGGGTCTAGGGTCTGGGTCTAGGGGCGGGTCTGAGGTCTGGGGCGGGTCTGGGGTGGGTCCAGGGGCGGGTCCAGGCCATGTCCAGGTCCGGGCGGGCCTCCTCGGGGGCAGTGCGCTGGCGGTGAGGGCCCGCACACAGTAGGGCTGCACACACCGCCAGCGCCTGCGTGCATTTGACCCTGGGTTCAGGGTCAGACTCTGCACCTCCCCCGCCCTCCAGGCCTAGAGGACGAGCTGGAGGGTCCTCGGGGGGCCCCGAAGGTGCAGCCGCTCGCCCTTGGCTTCTCCAGGGCCGAGGGGCAGGGGCTGGCACCGCAGTTCCCCTGATGGGAGCAGCCCCCAGCCCCTCGTTTCCCCCCCTCCCCTTGGTGGCCAGTGGGGCCGGCTCGGTTTCTGCAGCCCTGGTGCTCCCGGGCCCGCAGCGCCCCCTCCCCGTCGGCTCCATCACCTGGGCAGAGCGGAGCACTGGGCTTGGGCAAGGCTCTGTCGCCCAGAGCGAGTCCGGCCCACACTAGCAGAAACACGGCCCCGCAAGGCCCTCCCTGCACACTGCGGGCTGGGCGCGCACTGGAGCAACCCCAAGTGCCAGCCAGGTGGGGGGCGGGCGGCATCAGCACTCAGCGCCTGCTCAGGCCCCAGCCCAGCACCCAAGCCCGCCGTCCCTGGCCCACCAGCATGGCCCACCCTGCTTGGGGAAGACCCCCGCGCACTGCTGGACGGTGCTCCAGCCGCAGTAAGCCGGGGGGGAATGGCAGGCTGGGCAGGGAAGGGTAAGGGTACACAGCGTACTCACACTTGTTTTCTCTTTTTTGGGTCACACCTGGCAATGCACAGGGGTCACTCCTGGCTCTGCACTCAGGAATCACGCCTGGCGGTGCTCAGGGGACCATATGGGATGCTGGGAATCGAACCCGGGTCGGCCGCGTGCAAGGCAAATGCCCTACCCGCTGTGCTATTGCTCCAGCCCCAAGTACTCACACTTTTGATGGAAAAATGAACCATGAAACTATTTTGCCAAAATGGCATTGGCGGGGTTGCAGCAATGGGACAGTGAGTGAGTGGGCGTCTTGCACACAGCGGACCTGGGTTCAAGCCCTGGTGCCCCGTGGGCTTCCTTAAATGCAGAGCCTGGAGAGAGCCCTGGGCCAGCGAGGTGTATCACCCCCCTACGCCCCCCCAACAAAGAAAGTGATCAAAGTGGCATGGGAAAGAAGACGGAGGGAGGAAGTTAGCTGGAGGGATGGGGAGAGTCTTCTTCGAATATACTCTGTGAATTTGGCTGGAATTTTGCATAATTATAACACAAAGAATGAAAAGCAATGCCTAAAATTCAAAAGCAGCATCGAAACATACCAACCTGAGGAGTTAACAACTTGTAGCATCAGAGCGTGGAAGTAATTATTTCAATCAACTTTCTGACAGTGTAAATTGTGTGTTCCCAACGGTACAAACCCAAAGACAAAAATAATTACAGGAAACAAAATAATAAATCTCAAAAATATTTTCAGTCGCCACTTTGTTGGGGATGCGACTGTATTGTTATTCTAAGACTGTCGCACACAAAGTGTGAGATAAACCAAATGAGTAATTATGTTGGTTCATTGGAAACTCAGATTTTCTGTGTGGGAGAAAGAGAAACACGAAAAGATCAAGCAAAGCAAAACGACCATAGTCCTAAAATTAAACGGAGACTCACAAACGGTGCTCTGAGGGAAAAACAGATGTCTCAGCCACACTCACTGCAAAGGTCTGGACACAGGAGCTGGGCAGTGGCAGTTGTGTTTCTGGCCAAACTCTCTGGGGCAGCAGTTTCTGGCCAAACTCTCTGGTCACTTTCAAAGCACAGAAAATCAAGATGTCTTGAAAACCAATAAGGAAAGGGAAAGGCCCCCACACCCACCTTATTCACCTATACGGGGTAAATGCAGAGTAAAGAAAGACCCTTATAAATCTCACCATAACGGATGAAGTGATGATCGGTGACTCTATTAACAGCTGTGATGCAGGGGTGAACCGAGGCAATGGACGACACAGCTGCCAGCGCGAGCAAGTGGAACTCAGACGTCGCTAGCCTCCAGAATCCTGTCTGGGGAGCCGTCTTGCTTCTCCCCACGGCGCCCACAGCAAGCCTCTACAGAGCCGTGGTTTTCAGAAACACGAGAACGAGGGAGCATGCTGACGGGGACCCCCTGCACCCAGAGAACACACTGCCGGGGACCACGAGGCAGCTCTGTCTGGAAAAGAATTGTCAAGAAACAAGAAAACTTCTCGACACAGGAACGTCAGGACATCTATAGACGAGAGATTAAAAATCCACCCATTATCTAGGGCGGAGCGATGGTATAGAGGGCAGGGTGTTTGCCTTGCACACGGCCGACCCGGGTTCGATCCCAGCATCCCATACGGTCCCCTGAGCACTGTCAGGAGTGATTCCTGAGTGCAGAGCCAGGAGTAGCCCCTGAGCATCTCCAGGTGTGAGTCAAAAAACCCAAAAGACAAAACTACCTTATACTACCTTGCTTGAAACAAAAAACTGTCCATCAAAGGCAGCATATGGAGTTTGTTTCAGTCACGATTTGAGCACCTGGGGGTGGGGGTGGAATTCAGCAGCTGCACCACAATCTAGGAAGTGTGAGCAACGGTACTGAGGAATTACCCATCCTTGGAGCACAGCATCACCTCAGAGTCACGGCCTTAAGATGAAGTCGGACACATGCGGAAATAGTGATGGGTGAAATGGCGTACCTGGAGTCGTTTCACATGACTGAGTGGGCACAGGCAAACGGGCAGCGGTTCCGTGCTCGGCTACCCAGCTGCAGCCTCAACGTCAAGAGCTTGTCGGACACGGAGACGCTCGGGCCCGAGATCAAACCAACGAAACTGCCTCGTAACGAACACTCAGGCACACTCAGAGAGTTCCTGGGTTCTGGGACGCACTCATGCAAGAAAATACAAGTGGCCTTGGTTTAAGATGGGTGGGTGGGGTCCCCACCGGGGGGTCTCCCTCTCTACATGGGTGTGTCTGAAATGGATGGGAGGGAGGGAGGGAGGAGGGAAAGGAAGGAGGGAAAAAAGGAAGGAGGGAAGGGAAGGAGGGAGAAGGGAAAGAACGAAGGAAGAAAGGTAGGAGGGAAGGAAAGAAGATGGGAGGGAGAAAAGGAAGAAGAGAAAGGAAGGAAGGAAAATAGGAGGGAGAAGGGAAAGAAGGAAAAAAGGTAGGAGGGAAGGAAAGAAGGAAGGAAGGAAGATGGGAGGGAGAGAAGGAAGAAGAGAAAGGAAGGAAGGAAAATAGGAGGGAGAAGGGAAAAAAGGAAGAAAGGTAGGAGAGAAGGAAAGAAGGAAGGAAGATGGGAGGGAGAGAAGGGAGAAGAGAAAGGAAGGAAGGAAGGAAGGAAGGAAGGAAGGAAGGAAGGAAGGAAGGAAGGAAGGAAGGAGGAATGATAGGGAGGGAGGGAGGAAGGAGGGAAAGGAAGAAGGGAGGAAGAAAGGAAGGAAGGAAAGAAGGATGGAAGGAAGAAGGAGGGAGGGAGGAAGGCAGGAAGGGAGGGAGGAGAGGAGGGGGACCAGAGGAGGAGGGAGAGGGCGGGAGGGGTGGGGAGGGAGGCCCAGAGCACCAGAAGAGCAGGGCCAGTGCATGAGCGGATCCAAAACGCCCCACAGGGGGCCCTGACCCGGGCAAGTGTGACTCTTGAGCAGACCCTGAGCACAGCCAGGGGTGGCCCCCAAGCAACACAACCCCCAAGGCAGGGCAGCCACGCCTAGTGGTGTGCAGTCTGCTCTGGCGCTGTGAGGGCCGGGCTCGGCTGGTCCCATCCAGACCCCTCAGCGGCCGCAGGGTTTGTGCGTCTCCCGCCTCACTCCGCCTCCTCAGGCCAGTGGGGCTTTCGGGCTCTCTCGTGGCGGCTCCTTCGTCCCGTCGAGTCTATGCTGGGCTATCTGCCCGCTGACCGCTCACCCGGCCCTCCAGCAAGCCAGCAGGGGCTCAGCCACACCCAGCTCCTGCCTCTGCCCGGGGGGTCACTTCTGGCCTGCCCGGAGGGCAGGGTGTGTGTGCGTGTGTTTGTGTGTGTGTGTGCATGCATGTGTGTGTGTGCGTGCGTGTGTGTGTGTGTGTGTGTGTGTGTGTGTGTGTAAGGGCCACGTGAGCCTCTGTCCAGCAGGGACGGCTGAGGTGACCTCGGAACCGTGCCGGCTGCCTCGCCAAGGGCATTCCCACGGCGGTCGGCCTTTACCTGCTGAGGGGCGTCTTCCCTGGGACCCAGGCCGGGAGCGTTTCTGTCTTTCATCCCGATGTGTTCTCGGCGGGAGGAGTTTGGGCCATCTGCACGCGGCCCGTTACAAGGAACTGCGTTTTACCTGACTCCGTGCTCCGGAGCCGAGGCCGGCTCACCTGGCCAGGGTCTGGTCTCCTCTGCCTGCACCCAGGGTAGAGGGCGGGCAGAGACACAGTGCTCAGAGGAGGCCCTGCTCCCGGTCGGTCCCCTCCCTCAGCTCCTCCCTCCCCCAGAGGGAGCCCCCGGCCCGGGCCCACCCGGAAGGCACCACTCTCCTCCCTTCCACGCTCGGGCCTGGCCGCAGGCAGCGACTTCTCTCAGCTCTTTACTCCGGGGAAGTGTTTACTTGTCTCTGTCCTTAGAAGCTGTTTGCTGAGTGCTGAACTCCAGAAGTTCTTCCTTGGTTTCCACTGCAGTTCTCGAAAGCATTCTGCCCGTCTTCCCGCCTATATTGTCTCCCGTGAGGCTCTGGCCTCCTCGCGCGGGGGCTGGGGTGGAGACGTGACGTCTCTGGCTGCTTCGCGTGTTCCATCACTGGCCGTGAGCAGACGGACTAGATGCGCTTGAGGCCTTATTTGTGGCCTTCGTGCTTAGTTGCCTTCCTCGCAGTAAAGGCTCACGTCTTCTCCAAGTTAGGAATCTGGGCGACCGCTACTCTCCAATACTGGGTCCCTTTGGACCTGCCCGGCCCGAGGCCGAGTTCCCCGGGTTCCCGTCTGTCTCACGGCCGCACGCGCCTCCTCTGCTCGCTTCTCGACAGCTTCACGCGCCGAGCTCCCGCTCACTCAGGCTGCCCCCAAGACTCCAGTCGTGCCCGAGCTTCCTGGGTCTGCTGTGTTGGGTCCGAGGGGCCGAGAGGCTGCCTCGGTGGCCGGCCACGCCGCGTGCAGCCCTCTCCGAGATGAGCGCTGTGCCGCTACTGGCGCACGCGGGGACGGTTTCCACACACACCCCCTGTGGTTTCGCTAACGTTTAATTTTGCCAAGATACACGCAGGAGCCTGGGGTGCAGGTCGGCCAGCGCAACGTCCATGCACACAGGAGACCGGGCTCGATCCCCGGCGCGGCCAAAAAACAAGCTTAGAGGAGTCGTGAGAAACAGCACAGTGAACTCCCAAGGAGTCCTAACCCGGATCTTGGTGCTCTGGTGGGACCCTCACGGGAAGCAGCTGTGATGGGCCCAGAGCAGCACAAGGTGTCCCTGACGTGGCCCGATGCACAGCTGTGTCCGGCCGTTGGCCAGAAGCACACGGGGTCAGCTGGAGACGCACCCGAGAGCCCGTCGGCGCGGGCCGGGCTCTGCTCTCACCGGCCGGGAGCCAGGGCATGCGATGCTGGGCCAGGCGAGAGCGTGCTCCTCACGGTGTCTCCCAGTGCTCCCCGGGAACGCCCTGCTGGCCTCTCCGCCCCCCCCCCCCCCCCCCCCGCCTCCCGGCACGCACTGGCGGCACCTCAGCCCGCCTGGGGCTGTCTGAGGGGACCACACCCACCGCTCGCCTGGTGACGTGTGCACGGCCCTTTACCAAGCGCGGGGGAGCCCGAACTCACGGGGACGGGAGAAGGGGGCTGTCGGCACTCGCCCCTGCACGCACCCACCAGGCCAGCCCGCCCCAACGAGAGAACATCCGGCCTCGACTGGAAACACGGGGACCCCGCAGCCCCGCGGGTCACGTGCCCTCACCTGCCAGGGCCCAGCAGCGCCCCCAGGGCACGGGGCCACCCCTGCGTGTCCCCGGGAAGGGCTGTGGTGCCCGCGCTCCCCAGGAAGCCCCTTCCCCCACGTCCCCTCGCGGGCGGCGTGCACTCTCCACTCAGTGGACAGCCCCGTCCCGGCCCGGACACAGCCTGGGCTCCGCGTCCAGCTGGGGACAGGGCGGGGTGGGGGAGGGGTGCAGCCAAGTGTGTTGGTGGGGGGCACCTTTATAGCCGACGCCCCCTGCGTGCTGTGCGGGTGGCGCCGTGGACCCCGGCGTCCAGCAGCCCAGGCCCGGCCCCCTCGGTCTACGCTGTTTGGGACGGAGCGTAACTCAGCGGCTCCCCAGGCCCCCTGCAGGCAGGACGGGCACCCCCGAGAAACCCTCTGCTGCCCCCCCAGGCTGTGGCCAACCTGAGCTGACGGTTTGCGGGACTGGGAGGGTCACTCTCAGCCAATCCGGCCCGTGCGTGCCGAGCACTTAGGTTAGGAGTCGGTCGGGAATCCAGAACGTTCACAAGGAGCCCTGCCCCACACCTCGGCTTGTCTGACGGCGGATGGATGACGGGGACGCGATGAAAAAGACGACTCAGGTGACGGTCGGATGAAAAGGACAAGCTGACTTCTGTGGGGACAGTCCCCAGGGCTCGCCTGAGGAGCCGGGCCCGTGGGGAGCAGGGCTGGGCGGGAGCTGCGAGACAGGCTGGGGAGGCAGGGCCAGGGGGGACTACAGCCTGGAATGTCCCCAGGTTGCGGGCGGAGCGTCTGTCCCGGGCTAAGCACCAGCCTCGGGCCGCGTCTGTCTCCCGCTCGGGGCAGTGCAGAGAGGCGCATCCGAGCTCCCGGCCCTCACCCCCGACGCCCCGTAGCTCCCGGCGAGGGCCAGCGGGGTCGGGACGGGGCTTCCAGACGCCCAGACTCCCGAGGAGCGGGGGCCATGCACGCCGGCACGACACAGGCCCCACCCACCAGGGCCCCCACGCAGACGCTCAGGCCCCTGCTGCCTTTTCTCCTGCGTTCTCTCGAGAACCCACGGGCCTGCAGAAGCTGTCGGGAAGCCACTCACCTTCGAAACGAAACCGGCTGCTCCGTGTTGCCCGGCGACCAGCTCCGCTGCCCAGCGGACTCCCGGCACACGCAGCACACCCCGAGTGTTGGGACAACGAATAGTTCGAGGGACGATTAACTTCCCCACAGGAGAAAAGGAATCTCCCCTGAGCACCGGAACCTGAGCAGGGCACAGCAGCCTCACTGCAGGGCATCACCAGCCTCAGCTCTGCCCAGCAGGGCCTGAGGGCACAAGCTTGTCCGGGGTCAGCGCGGGTATCCAGGGTCGGCCGCGGCTGTGGGCAGCACCAGGCTGACCCATCACCACACACGAACGCCGTCAGTTTATTCCCTGCTGGCTGGGCGTTGGGGGGGGGGCACCACACTGCCCATGCCGAGTCCTGCCGCCATCCCTGGCCACTGCCCGCTGCGAGGGCCGTCGCTGTGTGTCCAGGCCAGAGGGAGCCCCCCGCCTACCCCCCAAGTGCACACGGGAAGAAGAGGTGACTCCCGAGAAGACAGTGCTGACCTGGCCTCAGTGTCCATCCCTGTGGCTGGACAGTCTGGCCTGGAGTGTGGGCAGGGGGGCAGTGACCCGGGGAAGCTGCAGGAGGCTCTGAGGGCGTCCACGCGCGTGTGGGCACCTGTGTGTACCCGGGGCTCGGGACTCAGCTTCCACGTCTCTCCCCGAGGGAGGCCGCAGGGCGGCGGGGGAAACCGAGGCCGGAGCCTACTGGCGCCTCGCAGACCGCAGACCCCAAAGATCACGCTACAACACGCACACGCACTGCTTATTTTTAATGTCAAATGTTTATTTCTATGCCATAGTTGCCTCAGCACAATTTGTAAAAGAAAGGAATCCAAAAAATGAAAGTCTTTGTCGTCAGGATATTTTCTCTGCAGTTTAAGAAAGAAAACAAACGCCTCCGCGCCAGAGTTACCGTATTTGAAATCATTCTATTGAATCGCATCTAAAGGATTTTCCTTGGAAGTCAAAAAAAAAAAATTTTTTTTTTTTTTGGTGAAAAATATCCACAGGAAAACAATGTTTGGAGTCACTGAATTTGGGGTGGTCTTTGTCAGAGAATATATCTGGAACCTCTGTTCCGGCACACGCTGCCACTGACCGTCAGGGTCTTAGCATTTAATAGAACAGGCATATTTTATCACATGAAGCAAAGTGCACTGGAAATGAACAGTCCGAGACGAGGGGACTGGGGTGCTGAATGCGCGGGGGTCCCCGCTGACCCGTCCAGGGGTGACGGACGACTCTCGCCTGGCTGCCGGCCCGGCCTCCCCGAGGGAGTCTGGACACTCCCACCTGCACAGAGGCGCCGGCAGCCAAGACGCCGGTCACGAGAGGGTGGGTGAGTTTCTCAAGAAAAAGAAGGAGGAAAAAAAGGAATGCTCTGGTTTCTGGTCGGGGTCCCCGCTGGCGGGGCCAGGGACGCGTGTCCCCGCCACGTTCCCCCCCGGAAGGGGGCAGCGGGCTGGGGGCGGCCCCTTCCCAGACTCACAAGGGGCCGAGCTCTGTAAGTTCATGCACGTCTTATTGGAGTATAGAAAATGCTTTGTCTGTTTCATTGTTACAAGTGCATGCTTTGATCGCCAACATTTCAGAGTCAAATTACAAAGGCAAGGCTTTAGGCTGTAGTGAATTACCTGGGCACTTATACAATTGTTAAAAAATATGGATGGACTCGGTGATTGTTTTCAGAATGAACCAGTTGTAACCCGTAACTGATATACAAAGGGAAGAGGGGGAGGGGCGTATTCTGTGGCACGTGACAGAACAGAACAAAATAGCGAAACCATTATGGCATTAACAGTTACCATGCATTTAGAGTTTCACATGTAACTACAAACTTATTTAAATTTCACGAGGTTCGCTAAACATGCTACCATCTATATGTGCACTGACAAGCTTATGTTAAAAACTTTTAAGAATACTCTCCCCTTTAGATTTTTTCAAAGCTTTTTGATTACAAAATTTCAAAGGCATGAAGCATTTTGGAGAATATAAAGTCGGCCGGTATACGCACATTCCCGTACACGTCAGACCACGAAGCGCGTCACAGTCCAGACAGGCCGATAGAGCCATTTTTTTTTTCTTAAAAAACATGCATAGGCAGATTTTTTTTTTTTTTACAGAATATAGATGCTTTATCACTGTACTTAATATGGTGTCTTGTTCACTATACTTAAAATTGCACCACTCATAAATATTTAATTCAGCAAGCCACAACCAAGACTTGATTTATCAACAAAACCCCTAAATATAAACAGCAAAAAAAAAAAAAAAATTAAGATAAATGTAATTATTCCAGTTTTTAAACTTAAAGGAAAAAAAGTCATTGCCAAATGAGCGAGTCTTCTGTGGAAAGAAGGGCTTTCACAGACGCTAAAGGGACCTGAGGTAAGCGTCATCTGCACAAAATCAAACTCTCCTTTTTTGGCATTTTAACAAATTTGCAACATTCTTTTTTTTTTTTCTGTTTTCTGTTTTTTGTTTTTTTAAGACTGCCTAATTCACTTTATAGCCATTGTCTGACAGGAGTAGCAAAACATTATCAATAAATAGTCCTTATTTAGTTTGTACATCGTTTTGTTAAAAATGTTTGATGTCATCCACTTTTAGTGCTGCGACTGTAAACGGACAATAGAGTAAGAAATCAGACAGCTTCCGTGTCCAGTAACGTAAGAAAAGGCCTTTCCTGAACCTCCCTCCGCGCCCCACGCAGCAGGAACCCTGTGCACGCCCCCCGCAGGACAGGCCCGCCGCAGCCCTGCGAAACAGCTCCCCCCAAGCATCTAAAAGGCGTCCCCCAAAGAGGCGTTTAATCACCCCCCACCAAAATATAGTTCATCGTCTCTCCCTCTCCTGCTAGTGTAAACGGAATCCGCGTCCTGCCCGCGCCCGCCGCCGCCGCCGGGCGAGAGCCGGTCACTGCACGTTGCTGCCGTTGCTGTCCGTGCCGTTGGCCTCCGAGGCCAGCGCCTTGTTGATGGAGTTGAGGTTGGCGTCCGCGGGCAGTGCGTCCCGGCGCGGCGGCATCCGCTCGTTGATGCGGTCCAGGCCCTTGGCCTCCTCGAAGCTCGTGATCTTGTGCTGGGGTGAGAATCCCTTGATGGCTAGACAGGGGCATGAGAGGAGACACGGTCAGGCGGGCCCGGGGCGGGCGGGCGGGCGGGCGAGTGCGGCCACGGCCTGGACACAGCACGACACTCCTTACCACTCCGGGCCAGCGCCTCCTGCCAACCCAACTGTCCTCTTCCGGGGCGGATACTGTTCCCGCGTTCCCGCGTGCGCGTCCACACCGTCCAGCGGCAGCGGGCAGGAGCCCCAGGGCCCTCCCCACGGCCGGAAACGCTCACCTTCCAACCGCTGCTCGGCCAGGAAGGGCCGCGTCGGCCTCGCCGCAGACGCCGGCACGGGAGGAAGTGACCGGGCACAGCCAGCGGCCGCGGCCCCGACACTGCCTGGGAACTCGGCTAACAGGGCGCCCGGGAAGGACCGACACGCTCGTGCGTCCACCCTGCCTCGGGGGCCACGGGGAGGGGGACGCCGCCCAGGCCACTCGCACTCCCGCCGGCGGTGGGCAGTCCGCTCCGCTGCCGCCTGCCGTGCCCCTGTCCCCAGCAGCGAACTCAACCGACAGGGGCGCCGGGCACCGTGAAAGTATCTCAGGGCCGACAGGCCTGCTCTGGGCTGGTCATGGCACCGCCGAGCGTCCCGGGGCTGACGCCACCGGGGAGGGAATCTAGCCCGTCGCCAATGCTCAGCCCCCTGGACGGGCTGGCCGGCCAGCAGGGCGGGGACACTCCAAGGCCCGCCCAGGGCAGGTCTGTGGAACTGTCGTCACAGGGGACTTGTCTGGGGGTGGGGGACTGGCAGGAGGGGGCCTGCCAAGGGGGTGGCCCCACCCCACAGCTGCCCCGCACGCCGCAGGGGGAAACCGAGGCCCAGGGCGAAGCTCCCGAGTTCTCCTTTATGCGAGCAACCAACTGCGAGACGGTAAGAGCTGTGGTGTGAGGGGCAGCTGTGGACGCCAGGCCCGGGGCTGGGGGGAACCGCGTGTCGCGGGCACTGGGCCCCGCGCGTCTGGCTACTCGGCATGGACGCCGCTCCTCCTCCGAGACACACACAAGCGCCCGGCGTGCGCTCAGTGGCGAGACGGCAGAAGCGGGAGCCCTGCGGTCAGCACCAACAGCGGGCGCCGGCTCAAAGACCCCGTTAGCATGGCGCCACGGGGGGGGGGGGGCTCCCCCGGCCCCCTGCGCCCCTGCGGAGACGGAAGCAGCCCTGGGTTCTAGCGGCTGGTCAGACGGGGGTTAGGGGTGAGGTGTCGACACAAGACAGTCACAGAAACCACACGACAGCCAAACTACCGACGAGAATGCACACTGCAGGTTAGGACTTGCCGGGAGGGGGAGGGTCCACGTAAATAGCAGGCGGCGCGCTGCTATTTAGGGAGCAGTTGTATTTTCTCTTACAGCGCCACTGTTCCCTGCGAGCACCGAATCGGGTACAAATGGAGAGTCCACAGGTCCCGGAACGCTGGGGCCAGGCAACCAATTTTGGGAAAAGTGAAACATTGCCTTGCAAGAACAAAATACAACTGGAGAATTTTGTTTTAAAGGGGAACTTCGAGTCATCATTCTCTTCCAAATTTCTGGAGGGAGGGAGGGGGTCGTGCCTGGCGCTGCCATCCCTGCGCTGGCCCGGGGGTGCGGGCAAACCTGCCGTGTGCGGCAACACTGGGAGAAATCACTCACAGGCACTGACCGGTGGCCCCAGCCACGTCCACGACACGGGCGTCTTAGACCCTGATGCCCGGCTGCCGCACGACTAAGGGCACGACGGCAGCACGGGCCTCGCCAGCGTCTCCCCCGGGCGAGGGTTTTCCAGAGAAGCAAAGTCCAGGGGAACTAGGGCCAAGGGCTTCCGGGGACCGGAGACTCGCTCACTCGCTCCTTTCTCCTGCCGCTGCGCGGGCCGGGGAGTACTGCTTTCTCACAAACTGTCCAAACAGCCGCCACAGACCCCACCCCACACGGTTCGGAATAAAGGTTTAGCCTTGGTCAGACTGGACTCGTCACAGACCAAGCCAAGCGTAGCTTTGAGAGAAAAAAAACCACCAAACCGACCAGCCGTAAAAGGACATTTTCCCCTTTAAAGCAAGAACATTTGGTTAATACTGAGCCACAACTGTTAGCCCAACACCCACACACTCTGTACAAGCTACAGCAAAAAAATAAAATAAAATAAAAAAAGAGAAGGAAAAGGAGAGAGAGAGAGGAGAGAGGAGAGCAAGAATACAGGCGGCAGGGCCCTTGTCTGTTGCACACAACAGAAAGGACGCTGGCCAATTACCTTCGTCTGCCTCAATAGCCTCAACAGTAGCTGAAGAGAGAAAGGGGGTGCAAAATGAATGAGAGAATGAGCAGAGGGTCCTTAACGCTAAGAACAAACCGGGTGGGGGGCAGTACGCGGCAGTGTTCCTGGCGGGGCCGGCCCGGGGCACGGGTAACAGAGTGACCGCCGCAGAGACGCGACCGAAATGGCGCGTGGCCTGGCGGGGCCCCTGCCGAGGGGGCGCTCCCTCAGGGACCCCGAAGGCTCCTTCACCCGGGCGGGGCGGGGCCGGGCCTGCGTCTGATTCGACAGTGAGGGCGGGAAGTCCCGCCCTGCTGGGCAGCAGGCACTGGCGAAGGCCCCTGGGGGGCGCTGCCACTGGGCTCACTCCCTGGGGCGGGCGGGGTGGTCCCGGCTTGCTCTTGCCGGGAAACCCCATTTAAAACCACTTTTCGGGGGACAGGTGAAGACAGACTGCGGGCAGGCAGCTGCCCGCTCGCTCCTGCAGGCCGGGCGCCCGGGCCAGGGCCACTTGCTATTGGCCCAGTTCTCAGCCAGATGCGAGACTGCTGGGACTCTGGGATGTTTGACATCTGGACGCTGCCGTATGTGGACTCGCACTCGTCACTCAGAGCGAGCACCACCTGTGCCGGGCGCTTTCTGAAGCCCCGTGGCCGCCCACCCGGACAGTGGCCTGGGGTCTGCTTCCCGTGTCCTCCACGAGAGGGGCGGCCACGCCACGGGAAGCTGAGTCACGTGTGTGGGGGGGGCGAGGGTGCGTGTGCACGTGACGCCTGAGGCTGCCGTCGTGCTTCTACGTGTGTCTGGGTCGTACGTGTGACAAAACAGGAACACGAACCAATGAGTAAAAAAGAGAGGAGGAAACTCAAAAAGGGAAGAAACTGAACAACCAAGGCCAAAATGTGGGTGAAGGTCCAGGAAGGAAAGGCGCGGAGCGGAGGGACTCGGACAGCTGGAGTTCAGGAGCCGAGTGCGAGCTCGGAGGCGGGGTGTCGCGTGCGAGGGGGCTCGGGACAGCACGTCGGCAGGGGAGGGGCGGGATGAGCGTCCCCGGGTCGTGGGGGGCGGCAGCTACAGGCAGTGGCCCCGGGTCCTTTCTTACCTTTCCTGACAGTCTCTGCCCCCTGGGCAAGGCCAGAGGCGTGGGGGGGGGGGACTCCGTGGGGGGGCAGGGCAGGCACCGTGCGGCCCTGGGGGGCCGGGGCCGTGTGTGAGTCTACCCGAGTGACAGGGCCAGAGGGGCGGCCGGGGGGACAGTCGGGGTGGGGGGACGGGGAGGCGAGTCCGACAGTGTCCCGGGGGCACAGCCGTGCTCAGGCCTGGGGTAGCAGCAGCACCAGAGCTCCCAAGGGGCAGGGGGCAGGGTCGGGTGAGCACTGTGCTCTGGGCACCACCAGCCCGGACAGCTGCTGAGGCCACAGGGACGGGGGAGCCTGGGGCTTCTCTGCCACGTCCGTCACGCGTGTCTCAAGTGCCCGAGGGGCCCCGTGTCTGTGTTTCTGTGGATCCACAGGATCCCGCGTGACCCGGCGCCCGCGGAGGCACAGGTGCTCCCGGCCCCCGGGAGTGCTCGGGAGGCTCCCGTGTGGCCCCTTCCGCTCCCTGCACCTGGCTCGGGCGAGCAGAGCTGCGGAGTCTGTGCCCCCGCGTGGGCGGGGCGGGAGGGGCCAGGCTCGAGCTGCCGCCACCCTTGGAGGGCGTCCCCCCCCCCCGCCGCTGCCGGGAACTAGGGGCCGAGTGTGGCCTGAGTGGGGGGGGGGGCTCCAGGGGCGCGTGGGGGTCCCGCCCCCGCTCTTACCGCTCTGCAGGGTCTGCTTTCCTCCGGACAGCACCCCGCTGGGGAGCATCCCCGTGGGCGTCAGCCCCTTCAGCGTCAGCACGCTCTCGCTCTCCTCCCTGCAGGGCGAGACGCTCAGTGGCGCGGGCGCAGGGCGGGGGACACGGCAGCCCGCCTCCCACGGGCTAGTCGGGACGGCCGAGGGCGAGGGGGCCTGGGGCCTCGGTGCCCCCACACGGGCGGGGACGGGCGCCGGTGGGGGCTGGACATTGGCGAGGGCTGGACGCTGGCGAGGGCTGGACCCTGGCGGGGGCTGGACGCTGGCAGGGGCCAGACACTGGCAGGGGCCGGACGCTGGCAAGGGCTGGACGCTGACGAGGGCTGGACGCTGGCGGGACTGGACACCAGCCATGCCCACGCATGCTGCCTCGCTGCTCTCTGCTTCCCTCCGTCCTCGCGACGTGGCTGGGTGTGCGGGACGCTCTGCTCGGCTCCTCCTGGCCCCGGCTGGGTGGGGCGTGGGCTCTTGCTGCCCATCCAGAACCGAGTCCTGCTCTCGGTCCCCAGGACCTGCTCCGGAACCTTCTAACGTCCGGTCACTCACAGCCCCTGGATTCCTTCCGTGCAGTGTCCAGCCAGACCCGATCCCAGGAGAGCAGACGCCCCCGCGTCCTCCTGACGCTGCCACGGCCACGGGGCCCCCAAGCGCGACCCCTGACCTCCTGCTTCCCGTCTTTCCGACGCATCTTCCAGTGGGGCAGGAGGCCCTGAGGCGGCGGTGGGCTTTGAAACGCAGCAACTGGACGGTCCAGTCTCAGCTCTTCCCTCGTGCCACAGCCCACACTCAGAGAGGCCGGAGGTCAGGGCACCGCGTCCTCGGGCCTGGGGTCCCCGGACAGTGGAGGGCGCCCCCTCCCAGCCTCGGGGTCCCCTCCCGCTCCTCCGGGAGTCTCATGACACATCTCTGCCAGGCTCGGGTCACCCAGAACTCAGGGCGCTGTCCAGCCGGGACCACTGGGACGGGGGTGGCTGGAGGCCGTGGTCCTGCCTCCTTCCCGGTCACTCTCAGCTGAGCCAGGCGGCCGGGGAGACTCGGGGCAGTGTGAGAAGGGCCCTGGGACTCTGATGGTGGACGCTCCCCAAGAGGCCAGCCGGAGTCGGCCACCCCCGCGGGCAGACACGCCCCCACAGCAGCGGCAGTTCTGCAGAGGGACGGGTCACTGGGTACTGCCCAAGACTCGACAACCAGGTTCAGGGAGTCGACACCCCCCAAGGAGGTAGCTGCTTCCCAGACGCACGCTCAGGAGTAACACCGGCCCGGGCTGAGTTAAGAAAGAGTCCCGGGGAGAGTGCGCAGGGGCAGGGCCGGGCCCGCGGGGGCAGGCAGGGAGAGACCTGGGCGGCAAGCGGGGTGCGGGCCGGAATCGTGCCCTGACCCGCCGTCGGTCCTGGTGCCAGCGTTTAAAAAACAAAGTTCAAAAAGTAGCTGGTGCCAGGGGCCTGCGACTCTGTTTCTGAGGCTCCTACGATGTGGAAGTCTCCAGGCCGTCTCCCGAGGCCCAGCGCGAGGGCCCTGCTACCCGGGCCCGCTGGGGGACCGGCCGCGAGCTCCCCCCAAAGGCTTCCAGGGTGCCCTCGGCCCCCGGGGACAGCCGTGCCTCTGAAGGGCTCTGTCCCGCGAGTGAGTCCCAACACCCCACCACCAGACGCCGAGGGGACGGCAGAGGGGGCCCCGCGGGGCGGGGCGGACGCTCACCTGAGCACGGAGAACACCCTGGCCATCTTGCCGATGGCCCGGATCTTGTTCCTGATCACCTCCTTCCGGGCTGCGGCCGTCGCCCCTGCAAACAGAGCGGGCGTCAGGCGTGCTCTGGCGCACACAGGGACTGGCCACCGCTCCTCGTGCCCCCGGCGGCAGAGACCCTCTCCGGCCAGGGCCAGGGGACACTGTCCCCCTCCCGCACCAGGAAGCCCCCACGCGGCCGGCGGGAAGACGCGAGCTGTCCAATCCCGCTCGCAGGTCGGGGAGGGGCCGGAGGTGACCACACGTCAGGACATCACTTGCAGTCACAGCCCCGCACCCAACACCACAGGCTGACCTGCAGGACGGGCCCGATCAAGCCTGGCGCTGGCTGCCAGCCCCGGGCAAGGCGGGGTGACGGCCCCCCGAGGCCACTCGTGAGGATGACCCTGCTCAGCACATCAGCGTCCAGCAACTTCCCTGCAGCCTCGTCCAACTCATGCCACGAGCAAGGCCGTCCCGACACCTGGCGGGGTTCAGAGCCGCTCCCCTGGGGCCGGGCTCGTGCCGGCCCCTTCGCTCCAGGGAGTTACAGTCAACTCCGAATCCTGCTTTGCAGCGCCCTATCACGGCTGTGGAAGGCTCGGGGGTCCACGTTCCCCAGGTCCTCGTGGCCAGGGAGGCACCCGGCTCTGCCCAGGGGCCAGGAGGAGCCGGGACCCAGCCCGGGGTCTCACGCACGCGAGGCGAGAGCCGAGAAGTTTAAATGAACGAAACTGAAGTAAATACCCGAGGCCGCGCGACTCGGTGTCCGAAAGCTCCCGAGTGATCAGGATCACGACTGCAGGCGTGTGCCAGAGCGTGGGGCGGGCGTGTGGGGCAGGGGCACGTGGCCCCAGTGGCTGGGAAGGGGCGGCCTCAGCACTGGGACCAGCGGGGTCGGGAGAAATGCCTCCAGGGAGGAAAACGTCACCCCAGGCCCCCGGCATCCAGCCTGGGCAGCGGGGCCCCTGTCCAGAGGGAAGCGGCCCCTGCTGGCCCCTGCACTGGCCAGCGTCTCGCCCCGGAAACACCCGCGGTGGCACCAGGCCCTCCAACAGCGGCTGCAGGGCACAGACGCCGAGTGTGGCTGGCGGCCTCCGCCTGAGATGCGGAAACGCTTACGCCAAGGAGCACCGGAGCAGGAGCCAGCCAGGCCCTCGCCAAGGCCTCCCCCCGCTGGGACCTGCCCGGCCCCTGGCTCCCGGCGCCACCCTTCCTGGCCGAGCTCGCCAGGGCCTGCCGGGGGTGTCCCCGAGGGGGAGCCAGCAGGGGCTGGGGTGGGGCCACCCCACACTCTCCGCGGGCTCAAGGCCCCGCTCCAGCCTCACCACCCGTGTCCCTCCTGGACAAGGTGCTCTCTGGGGGACGCGCTGGGGCCCTGCAGGGCTGCTCCGGGCGGGGAAGGAGGCGCCCGTGTGCCCGCCCCGAGGCGAGGCCCAGAGCTCAGCCCCCCACCGAGAGCGAAAGCCACAGCCCGGGGAGGGGCCGAGCCGTGTGGGGAAGGAGGACCCCCACGGCCCCTGGCACGGCCCCTGGCACGTGGGCAAGGCTGAAGGAGGAGGCCGAGGGACAGAGCACAGCACCCCTCAGGGCAGGGTCGCCACAGAGCCGCACCTCGGAGACGCCTGGGCCCAGCCGACGCCCCAGAACCAGCCCCGGAACCAGCCCTGGAACCAGCCCTGGAACCAGCCCCGGAACCAGCCCCAGAACCAGCCCCAGAACCAGCCCTGGACCCAGCCCCGGAACCAGCCCCAGAACCAGCCCTGGACCCAGCCCTTACCGTCAAAGCCGTCCTCCTCCGACCCCAGCTCGTCGTCCGAGCAGATGTTGAGGACGTTCACCAGCATCTCGGTCACTGAGGAGAGTCTCGAGTTAGGGACCAGCCCGCAATGCTCCCCCCTCGGCCACCTGGGGGGTGGCCTGTGAGAGGCGAGGGCGGGGGGCTGGCCACGGGGTGTGGGGGGCGCGGCTGGGCTGGGCCTGCGCTTGCACCATCCCGGTCACGTCACCACCAGGCAAGGAAGAGTACTGAAGGGGGATACAGAAACAGGGGCGTGACGTGTCTCGGTACTGGGTGCGAGTGCTCCCTTAGGGGAAGGAAGGCGAGCGGGAAGGAACGGCCAGTGCTCCCAAACAGAGGCCGGCGAGCAGAGTGACCGCACTGCCGACTACCCCACCTTAGGGCACCCAGCGGGACGTCCTGCCCCGGGTTCCGCCAAGTGCCGCTGGGCTCTGTGACATCACCGGGCGGGAGGAAGCGGCTCTTCTACCACTCACAGGGAGTTTGTGCAAAGGACGGGCGGCAGGGACAGGGCCGAGGGACAGGGCGCCTCCTGGGCGCCGGGGCGGTACGGGGCCTGCCAGCTGGTGCCCGCGGGGGCCGTGAACCGCTGGCCGGGCGCAGGGTGTCCCGGCGGCCCCCGGGCTCCAGTCCCGCCTCCACGCCTGCCGCGAGAGCACCCCCGATCCCAGCCACGCACCTTTCTCCCCGACGAAGGGCAGGGACCAGGTGAAGACGTCCATGAAGTTGGGCAGCCAGTAGGGGTGCGGCGAGCAGTTGAACTGCCGGATGTTCATGACGTTGTTCTCGTACTTCAACACTGCGGCTGGAGGGGGGAGGCAGGTCGGGCCCGGTACCCGGCCGTGCGGGAGCAGCCTCGGCACCCCTGGGTGCAGGGCGCCGTGGGGAGGGCGGGAGGGGGGCCTGCGGCCGAGCCCTCACTGCGTCCCACAGCCCCGGAGCCCCCCAGCTCCGGCCCCCCGAGACACTCAGCCCGGGATGCAGAGGGCGAGGGGGCCCGCTCCCCGCAGACCCCAAGTCCCGCCACGGCGGCCGCGGACGTGCTTCCTCCCCCGAGGCCCTGGTCACGGGGTCAAGGGCCACAGCGTGAGCATGGGTGAGCGGGACGCACCGCGGCCGACAGCCTGGAGCGTGGAGGCACAGGGGCGGTAGGGCCACCGGAGGGAGGAGGGAGGCGGCGGCTGAGGCCCCGGGGGTCTCCCACTGCTGCCAGGACCAGACCCGGGAAACTGTTTCCTCGGCCCTGCAGGCGGCATCGGGCAGTGAGTGTCTGGCCCTCGCCCAGGCAGCCGCTCGCCTCCTGGCCCCGACTCCACGCCCTCCCCTCCGCCTGTGGGACAAGCGTGGCTCCAGCCCGGGCTCCTGAGGACAGCTCGCGAGAGCACCGTCCAGGAACACGCGGGGGTGCCTGCCCACGGAGGCCGAGCGCGGGACCGAGATCAGGAGACCTGGGGGTCGCGGGCTCGGCCCTCGGGCGGCCGGGGGAAGCGGCAGGAAGCACCTCCGCACTGCAGGCTCGGTCCCTGAACATAATCCCACACGCCAGCCCTGCCCCGAGCACTGCCTGCGGAGCTCCCGAGGTGCTCAGCACTCGCGCTCTGCACAAGCTGGCTCCCCCCAGGCCTGCCTGACCGCTGGCCTCAGCCCTGACCCTGGCCTCAGCCCTGACCCTGGCCTCAGCCCTGACCGCTGGCCTTAGCCCTGACCGCTGGCCTCAGCCCTGACCCTGGCCTCAGCCCTGACCACTGACCTCAGCCCGGACCTCTGGCCTCAGCCCTGACCCTGGCCTCAGCCCTGACCACTGACCTCAGCCCGGACCTCTGGCCTCAGCCCTGACCCTGGCCTCAGCCCTGACCCTGGCCTCAGCCCTGACCGCTGGCCTCTGCTGTGCTGACCCCTCCGTCCCCGTCACACTGCTGCGCTGTCCCTGTGCTCGTGCACAGTCCCCCGACGGGCGCGTGGCAGAGGCAGGTTCCAGAACGAGCCCGAGCGTGGCCCTGCTCAGCCCGCTGTCCCCCCAGGGGACGGTGTGTCTGAGGGGCCTCTGAGCACCAGGCACGGCCGCCGGGCTCAGGCCTCGTCTCAGCACAAGGCCCGAGCAGGCGCCTCAGAAACGCCACCAGCTTCTCTGTTGCTTTTTAAAAGAAAACCTCTGACGTGAAATACACGTGAGGGCCAGAGAGAGAGTCCAGTGGGTAGAGCACTTGCATGTGGCTGGCCCAGATTCAGTACCTGCACCCACGGGGCCCCTGGAGCCCCTCCAGGAGAGCTCCCGAGCACTGCTGGTGGGGCCCTAAACAAAAAACACCCCCCACCCCCCAAGCAAATACCGTGGCAGAGACATTTTTCTTGAGTAAAAAACTCATGGAAAAAGACTCCGGTAACCGTATGCTACTATCACTCACTGACTTTGTTTCTGCACAACGTCCTCAGAACACATGAAACATGTATGAAACATGCATGAAACAGTCAAGGGTGCTGGAAGCTCGAGTTCTGTGAAGACTGAGCTGCCTTCAGACGCGGTTCTGCCCCAGTGCCCTGGCGAGTCCATCACCACGGACCATCTCCCGCTGCAAGGGGCAGGTTCGCATCCGCAGACTTTGGCCAGAGAAGCTGCCCCACCCCTTCCCCAGGCCCCCCAGGCACGGACGGGACCCTCCCGCAGGGCTGAGCCGCCCCCTCCACACACGCCCCTGCGGGACGGAGCTGCAGGGCTGCGGGCAGAGGGAAGCGGAGCCCGAGAGGTGACGGACGAGACGGGGTGTGTGGGGCAGAGCTGGGGAGGTCACCGGTTCCCCGACCCCCACCCCCCGCCGGGCCCCTCTCTGTCCCCTCCAAACCCAGAGTGCCCGGGGCACCTCCTGTCCCGCAGGGTCCCGAGGCGGGCCGCCCCGTGGTGCTCAGCGGTGGGAGTGAGACCCCCGGCCCCCAGGGCCACACCCACGAGTGCCAGGAGCAGGCGGCCGCCCCGGCCGGGCCCACAGCAGGTGCCCACGAAGGCCGGCTGAGGGCCGAGGGAGGGGCTGGGCCATAGGGCTTCCCCAGGGGTCTCCCACACTCGGCCCTCCCCCAGGAGAGACGCCCCCCAGCAAAGGTCCCCAGGGAAGGGGCTGTGGGGCACGTGCGGGGACGGTTCTGCCCCCGTCAGCGCCCAGCACCGGGGCTCGAGGGGCGGCACCGTCCCCTCCCGCTGAGAAGGGGGGCTCGTCCCAGACCCCCAGCGGGTGTCAGAGGACGCTGTGCGCCCCAGTGGACGCCAAGCCCCGCGCTGCCCTGTGAGTGCGTCTTGAGGGCTGGGAGGGGCCTGGGTGCGGCCGGGGTCCCTGGAGAGGCCTCCCAGGGCAGGGCGGGGGCACGGTCAGGGCAAGTCCCGGCAGGCAGGAGTTCTCAGAAACCAGGTCTGGGGCTGACCCCGACACCCAGGGCGCCAGGAGGGCAGGCGGGAGGGCCCGAGTCGGGCCAGCTGCCCCCGACTGCCTGCCACCTGCCTGGGGCTGCTCTCCCCTGGGGACGTGAGACAGAGGCGGACGCCAGGCCACCCGAGACAGGCGGCTGCTGTCCCGGACACGCGCACGGGCTCCAGGGACGAGGGTGCCCCCACTGCCCGGTCAGAGCAGCAGGGCGCGCGTGGGCGGGGCGAGGGCTGCGGGGGTCCCTGTCTCTCACGGGGCCCATCTGTGGCCTCCCCGCCCATGGCCGGGCTGAAGCGCCCCACGAAGCTCCTCAGATCTCCGGGGGCACCAACACGCCCCCCACCCCCACGCAGGGCAGAGCTCGGGACGGCTGCCAGGGCCGTTCCCGCCCGAGACCCTCGCGGCCCGGGCGGCAGGTCCCACCTTTGTTGTTGTACACGTCCAGGTAGTTGGGCGCCGAGAAGATGGTGATCAGAGACGGGAAGCCCGTGGTCTGGCTCTTCCTGTACATGCGGTACCTGGGCGGAGACACGCGTGAGGGGACGCACTGCCCCCGGAGGGCGCGGAGGGCACGACTCGACGGGCCAGCAGCCTCCCGGCAGGCCCCGCCCACCCGCCCGCAGCGGGGCTCAGGCGCGCCCGGGGGGGCCCTGCGCTGTGTGCGGGCGAGCACCCCAAGCGCGAGAGCACCGCCCCAGCTACCGCGTCCTCGGGGGGAGCGAGCCTGCCGCCCGCAGGTGACGGGAAGGGGCGGCCCGGCTCTCTCCCCATGAACACCACGTCCTGTGCGAATGACTTCAGAACTGGCTTCAGAGCATCGCCCCCAAGAACATCGGGGTTCCCGTCCCCCCGGACACATTCCGTGTGTCGTTCCCGGTGGGTGGACCAGGCCTGGCCCCCAGGGGCCTCGAGGCAGACGGGAGCCGCCACGTGACGCCTGGTGTGGCAGCGCGGCTCCGCCCAGCACGGCATCTGGACGCGCCCTGGCTGCTTCGGCCGGTGCCGGCGAGGCAAGGCCTTGCGGGTGGGCCAGCCCCACAGGGTCCCCAAGCACTGCAGGGAGTGGCCCCGGACCACACTGAGTGAGTGGTCAGAGGAGCTGAAGGTTTCAGGGACTCGGGTAACGGCCCAGATGTGGGGCTGGACCCCCACGCAAAGGCCAGGGGGCAGGGCTGAGCCACGGGGGGACGCGGGGTCTCGCCCGCCTGCAGCAGGCCCCGGAGTGGGAGGCCTGGGAGGGCCTCGGGATGCTGGGCTCCGGGGTCCACACGGGACCCACACAGGCTTGTCCTTTGCCCGAGCCCAGCCTGCAGGCGCGTCTCGAGCCCCTTGGAGGGGGCGTCCGGGCTCTCGGAGTGAGCAAAACTGCGGCCACTGCCCCGCCGCTCAGACTCACCCACCAGGGGGCGGTTCCGGACACAACCGGCCGTACCGGAAACCGCCAGGCACAAGCGAAGCCCCGCTGTGCGCTGGTTGGTTGGAACCAAGCACTGAACGTTACTCATCGCTGAGTATGTTTGGTGTTGTCCTCGGGGGACACAGTGACGTCCCTGCACAGGGAACAGCGTACACCACCCCCACGACGTTCCTGTCACCCTCGGGAGCAGCCGCGGCCGGCGCCGAGGGCGGGAGCGGGAGGAAGCCGCAGGGCGCGGGGGCAGGCTCAGGACCCCGGGACAGCCCCACCGAGGGCCCCTGCTCTGAGCCTCAGGACAGGACCCGGACGACGCTCTCGGGGGTAGGCCAGACCCACGTGGGGACGGGGACGGGGACGGGGGCCGCCACTTACCCTGCGTCCTGGGCCTCGTGGGCCCGGAGGATGGACAACAAGTTATTGTGCTGCAGGAACTCACACACGGCTGGGTAGCTGCCGGGGAGAGGGAGGCACACGTCAGGGGCCCCCGGGACACAGGGTCACACCAGGTGACCGTGCACAGGCTCTGCCACCCAGGGCACATGGCCACTACCGCCCGGGGCACAGCCGCTACCACCCAGGGGCACCGTCTCTAACGCCCGGGGAGGAACACAGTGTCCAGGCCGCACTGTCCCTTCCCCTCTGCATGTTTTCTCGGAAGATTCTAGCATGACTTACTTATCCTTCATGCTCCCCAAGAGTGCTCCCGCCCTGAAACTACATTCATCCCCAAGCTGGGCTCATCCGAGAGCACGGGAGAGAGGGAGAGTGAGAGAGGGAGAGAGAGAGAGGGGAGAGAGAGGAGAGAGAGAGAGGAGATGGGCAAGAGAGGGAGAGAGAGGAGAGAGGGGGAGAGAGAGAAGGGGTGGGGGGAGGGGGGAGGGGAGGGGGAGGGGCGGGCGCCCACCTGTAGAAGTAGGAGCAGCCCCTGACGGTGTTGTGCGTGAAGTGCTCCTGCGTCTTCTCGTTCCCGAAGTCCTCCAGCGGGTCCGACCACAGGATGTCGCACATGGGCCCGTAGGCGGGCGGCTCTTTGAACCGGTCTAACTGGGGGGACAGGAGGGCACCCTCAGCACCGCGCCCCTGCCCGCCTCTCCCGTGACTGCCGGGCCCCGGGTGGGCGGACGCGCTCCCCTCCACTCTGCCGTGTGGACACGGGCACCGGGCACTGCGAGGGGGCGGCTCCAGGGCGGGCCGGGGCCGAGCAGGGACGGCAGCCGGAGCGTGGGCGGGCCGGCCCCTGGCACCGGCCCGGGCCTCCCTGGGCAGAGCTGCGGAACACGAGCAGAACAATCCAAGCTGCCGCCCCGCGCCTGCCTTACCCGCAGCCCTCGCCTGGAGTTCACTGTCCAGCTACAAGCGCTCAGCAAGAGCACTGGGGGCGGGCTGAGGTACGAGCAGTGCGAGGGCCAGGCCCGGTGTTTCTCCAGCTCTAGTCTACCAGGGTCTAAGCACAGCAGCAGGCTCTCGGTCAGTCAGTCGTGAGAACACAACCTCCCGGGACAGAGCGGCAGTCCCAGCAGCTCCGAGGCGGACGTCCCTGATGCCTGATGCTGACCATCCCTCTCCGAGTCTAAGCAACACGCCCGCCCGGCCAGTGACCACACTCCATTTTCCCGGGACGTGAAGGTGACAGGAATAACGATTCTGCTACTATGAATCCCCTTGCTAGTGTCTGAAAGGAACGAAGCGCCAGTTCCTGGCTCGCACACCTACAGCAGACTTCAGAAGACCCTGCAGGCCAGCGTCACGTGACCCACGAAATACCCAGGACAAACTCGGCCTGTCCAAGGCCCATGAATGATGCACTCGGGGAAGGGAGCCCCCGGCAACACTGCGAGCACGAGACACGCAGAGAGTCGTGCCGAGAGACGGCTGAGGGGGGCTCTGGTCCGCACGGACCCCAGTCCACGGGCTGGGCAGCACCAGACGCAAAGCTGAAGGCCAGGGCTCAGAGCGTGCCCGGGTGCAAGTCCCCGGAGTCTGCACAGGACACGGAGTCCTCAGCCAGAGACCAAGGACCAGCCACACCTCAGGGGGCGGAGCTGGGGACCCAGAGTCTACGCCCCAATGCTCGAGCCAGGGAGGGCCCTCCTGGGACCCACACAGAGCCCCCCTGGGACCCACACAGAGCCCCCCTGGGACCCACACAGAGCCCCCTGGGACCCACACAGAGCCTCCCTGGGACCCACACAGAGCCCCTCTGGGACCCACACAGAGCCCCCCTGGGACCCACACTGAGCCCCCCTCGGACTCCCACACAGCCCACCTGACCCCCCTGCCCCCCGGGCTGAGCCTGATGGGGGTGAGCAAGGCTGCCTGTGGCTGGGCTTATGAAGACCGTGCAGGTCAGCTGGACGTCCGCATACCTGGACTGTGCTGAAAGGCTACTAAAACAGGGGTCTCTCAACTGTGGACTCTGATGGGGGACACTCAGGGCGCCCGTGACTTATTTCCTGGACATGGCGAATTCCATGAAGAAAAGGAATAAAAACACCCCCGCAGAGACAGCTGCTCAGTTGTGGTGCTGGTGACGCCCCCCCCCCCCCCACTTCTCACACCAGTGCCGTCCACGGGCTGAGAAGGCTTTGCTGAGTTCCCAGGAACCCTGCACTCCAGGAGGGCAGGCAGTGAGGCGTCCACCTTCCGTGCAGCTTGCTCACGTCACAGGGATGAAGCGTGAACAACGCCCGTGTCGCGGCGGGCCTGCACCAAGAGGCCTCGCCCAGGGGCGCTCGTGACGCCGCCAGACGCCCACCTGGGTGGGAGGGAGAGGCTGGCCCGTCTCTGAGTACTGGGGGCAGAACCCACTGGATAACCCTAGATGTCTGGTATAACCAGTGTAGATGGTCCCTAGATAACCAGTTGGGGCGGGGGGAGGCACTTGGAATCTCCGTCCCACGTGGATTCCCGAAGGCGTCACAGAGAATCCCCGACTCCGAGAGGGGAAAGTGACCAGCGACTGCCCTTAAGTGACACTGAGGAGCTCCGTGACTGTCCTGCTGAGACTCGCCAGCAACAGCTCAGTCTGAGTCGTGTTTGTAAGCATTGCTTTGTTCGGTTTTTTTGGTTTTTTTTTTGGACACACCCAGCAGTGCTGGGGGTGACTCCTAGTTCTGCCCCCAGGGGTCACTCCTGACCCGCTCAGAGGACCACGTGGGGTGCTGAGACCGGACCCACTTGGCCACGGCTGTGCCATCTCTCCGGGATCCTAAGTGAGTCTAGCCTACGTGGGTTCCCCGCACACCATTCACCACTGTCCAAGCTGGTCTACTTGTGACTTTGGCTTACACACAAATGTCATGAATATTAAGGAAAAAACTGCAAAATTCATCCTTTTACAGTGCAAGTGCAACTAAGAACTACGTGACCAACTTAATCTTCCTAAATTATTAGTGTGACGAGTAATGAAACCGTTAGATTTCCACTCCTCTTTGGAATAAGCTCAAACATGTTTTCTGAAAGCAAATATATGGGGCCCATAATGTAGTTCTCAACAGTTCAAAATTCCCTAGAATAGCATTAAAATAGAGAGCGAGGAGGTGAAAACAATCTCTCAAGTGTGTCAGAAACATAAATGTGAAAAACTCCTCTGACCTTAATTTCAATTCCTGTATCATTTTAAAATAACAAGAAAACGTTTCTATTGCTTCTATCCCTCCCTGGTTGAGTGTTGGATGATGCCGGGCTGCCCTGCTCCTCCCGAGGGGAGCTGGGGGTTACCCAGTTACTCCCCCAACAGTGCCCCTGAGGCACCCAACTCCACCAGGCACTAATAATCCTATATTGCTTTTCTCTTTACGTCCTTCGCATGGTTTACTCAGCAACGTCCTTTTTGTGTAGACACAGGAAGACAGTTCACGCTATGCTGTGTAACATGGGAGTTAACTGACTCCAAAATAATATTTACTTCTGGGCATCCATCATATTTATTGGACTTAAGCCTTCCCAGCACCCCAAAAGCAGGGTCCCGACAAAGGGACTGGATGGACCCAGGGCAAGCTGTATGCTACCCTGGCATCGGAAGGGGAAAGCTAAGCATCGTAAGTATAGTAAGTTAAGAGCATGGTCATGGAACAAACTCTGTCATGACCCAAAAGGAAGTAACTGAGTAAAGACCCTGCTGGGGTTGGGAAGGAGTAACCTGGCCTGAGGACTGTGGTCTGGGATATATAGGGAGATGTCCCCAGGAAGAGCTGACCTTTAAGCTTAATACGTCTCTCACTGTGTTCATACAAAATGACTAGAAATGTTATAGGAAGTAAGTTTACTGTGATTGTTTAAATGGGTTACTAGCTGGGGAAAGGAGAGAGCAATGCACCCTGGATGGAATCCCGCCCTGAGCAGATCTCCTAGTGATCTGGACTGAGACGAGACTTTGTCCCTGAGGTAATCTCCTCTAACCTCCCCTGCAGGAGTGGCTTTACCTCCGTTTGTCCTTGTGACAGTGTCAGCCCCACTTGTGTGTGCCCCCACCCTTCGTGATTTCTTATAACTGTGCTGTAAGGGGCAGGAGGGGACTAGAAGATGACTGGGACTCCGATAAGGACAAGGAGGACGAGGATAACGGGACTGTGGTGACTGGGACTACGACCACGATTGTCTGCAAGGGAGAGATCGGACTATGCTGGGGAGGAGAGAAATAAACTCAGCACTGACCAGCCGGGGCCCTGTTTCTCCGTCCCCAGTCCTGTTCCCTGGTCCTCCGTCCGTCCGTCGCTGTGGGCTGGTCAGGGCACCGGCTCCCAGCCACCGAACACTCCGGTCCCTCCCGTGCCCACACCTCAAGAACTATCTCTGAGGTTTTTCTTTTCTTTAAATCACCTTTTCCCATTTTGTTCCTACGTTCTGTTGCTTTTATCAGGCAGAACACAAAGGACTGTCGCTTCTCTGCATAAAATGATCCCATATTTTCACATTCACTCTTGGAGAAGACGCCCCACCTAACTCATCTTTCCTCCCCGTCTACAACAGCCAGAGCTAGTGTTAAATTAAGCAGAAAAACGCCTCTTGAAAGCCACTTTCTTACCTGCCCACTTATCCCACCCGAGGCACCGTCACGATCAGGGAGCTCGCGGGGGCCCGGGGGAGGGAACGGCCAGCGTGGGGCGGTACAACCACGGCTGCGGCGTCCGGCCGCGCCACCCTCTGCCCGGGAGGCCGCGGACAGCGGTGACGGCTCAGACCTTGGGGCCAGGGGCGGCCGCGGGACTTACTTTCCGGATGTCGTCCAGCGTGTTGATCTCTGGGGACAGGCCCCCGTGGACACACAGGAACTGCTGGTTCATGAGCGCCGCCAGGGGCAGGCAGTCGAAGGCCTCCATGCAGGCGTCGTACACGCGCTCCGAGTACTTGATCTTACCTGCGGGGACACGGGGTGGGGGGAGAGGCGGTGCGTCACAGGGCAGGTGGGGCGCATCTGACCACCCAACGCGGGGACTTTCTTAGGGTCCTAAGGGCCGCCGCTGTCGCTACGATTTTAGCGAAGCTGTGCAGAGCGGAGACTTCGTGCATGCTCTCGCTACTTCGAACTTCAAGTTTCAGCAGAGAACGTGGGAGACTAACGGGGCTACTGCCTGTGGTACTGCTGGCTCCGGTGCTCAAGGGCACGTCAGCTGGGTCCCAGGAGAAAGGTGCGGGGCTGATTCGGCCTCAGTGAGCTGCCAGGAGAGCCGAGGTCGGGGCGTGCCGGGGAGGCCCCGGGATCAGCACCCCGGTGACTGACAGACAGATCGGCGAGTCCCTGGGCTCTGAGGGTAAACGGTGCCCAAGAGCAGCTGAGGTCCTCACGTCACCTAGACAGGGCTTGAGCTCCGGGGAAGCCCAGAGTGACAAGGAAATGTGTCACTGCAACTTGGGCGCCTTGGCTCGGAGTGTGACGGCCTGACCTTAGCAGGGTTCGGAGCCCTGCCTGCTCACGGCAGGCGGCGTTCCCGGGAGAAGCGCGGAGAATACTTACATTCTTGTTTAAACGTGAAGTACTCGGTGAGATGTCTACATTCATGATTTCCACGAAGTAAAAACAGTGTTTTGGGGTAGAGAATTTTCAAGGCCCACAAGTATAGCACACACTGGGGGGAGAAGAACAAGACAATCAATCCCGATTCTTCCGTCCCACTAAGCCCCACGCAGGAAGGCACGGACCAAGAGGGTCCGTGTCCTCCCAAGGGCCCTGCCCCCGCACCAGGGGGGAGTGACGTCAAACAGGACAAAGAGCATCGACCCTGAACTCGAACCTCCACGAGGACCCTCTGTCCCCCGCGAGGAAACGGGGGGCTGCAAGGGCCCCGGGACAAGTGGGAAAGGAGAGAAAGAAGAACGAGATGGAGCACTGGTGGCGCGTGAGGTGCAGAGCAGCTGGGGGCTGGTGACTGACTGGCAGCGGCTCCTCCGCCCAGGCCGCGGGTTCCGGAGAATGCGGAGCGGCAATGGCGGCCCGGAGAAACGGGGGCAGATCTGACCCATTCCTCCGCCGCGCGCTGCACCCTGACCCCGTTTGCCAGCCCAAACCTCCAGTGACGCAAGTGCAGGGGCCCCGACGCTGGCTGGAACAGGGGCCTCAGGGCCCCCAGCCGCGCCCACCCACGGCGAAGCCGAGGGCACAGAGCCACCGACACAGAGGCCGGCCCGGCGGCCGGGTGAGAGCTGGGCTCCGGGAGCAGGGCCGACTCGCCGGGGCGCGGGGACTCACAGCAGACGCGGGCGGGCACCTGTCCCTCAGAGGGGGCGGGACCTGTCCCGTGGCCGAGGCTGAGGGGGCGGCGAGGAGCCAGAGCAGGTCACCTCAGCACACGCGGGCGCAGACGCCGGGGGCTTTCTGCTGCCCCTCCCATCAGGGCCCGTGGGGGCTCGCGTGACACACGACTGGCCCAGCTCTGGACAGTGACCAACGGCCTCTCTGGGGCCCCTCTGCACGGCCGGGGTGGTGGACAGGCTGCACCTCCTGTGAGAGGACGGGCACTTCGTCCTCCTCTCCCTGGGGCGGGGGGGGGAATGTGCCACGCACTGGCTGGCGCTGGGGCAGCTGCCTCGCGTCATGAGGCTGACGGGCCGGGGGATCGGGGGGCCGGGGGCCGGGCAGGCCGTGCCTGGTCTTGAGGGAGAGAACGCAGCACCTGTTACATGCAGGCCTCTGCTTGCTCTTACTCTGGGCACACACTAGCCCTCACGTGACACGCGTGTGGGCCTGCCAGTGCCCTGGACGCCGGGGCCCAAGTCTGGGAGGCCCCCTGTGTTCCCCGCTGCTCTCGCCTGCGTCCCTCTCGGCCAGCGGTGCTGTGGCACGACCCCGGACACCCCAGGAAACAGCGGGGTGCCTCCTCCTCCCGGCTCAGGGGTCGCGGCCAGGTCCCGGGGTGCCGGCCACCCCGACCTGACAGTCGGTGCAGTCTCTCGCGAGTCTCCTGCACGGCCCCAGGTGGGAGAGCGGGCCGTGTCCTCAGACACCCACACGTGTCCGGTGACTCCGGTGCAAAGGGGGCAGAGAGCCCAGTGGCTCCCACCTGACCGCCTGCCCGAGGCACCAGGGGAACTCGGACGTGCGGCCCCCGGCCCCCGTGTGGGAGGAGGGACACACCCGAGGACACAGTTTTGTTTTTTTCTGTGACGGGAACGAGCAAACAAAATCCGCCAGATGACTCTAAAGCAGCTTGTTGGAGAGCGACAGGCCGTTCACTGCAACTCGGCGTAGCTCCATCCCGGGGCCCCGGGGCCTCCCCGAGCCCTTCCGTCTGCTCACTGGGAGCTCAGGAAGGCCGTGATGCTCTGCTCTGTGACTGTCCCCGGGGCCACGTCATGTCATGCCAAGCACCGGGAGACGTGTGGCTGGAACACGGCCCTCGTGTCATGGGGCCCCACTCATGCCCGTCACGGGGCAGGTGGGCAGCAGGCGGGGACAGTGGCAGCCAAGGGTGTGTTTATGAGGGGCCCCAGACATGGCCACAGCCAGCACACACACACGTGTACGAGTGTACACACATATGCATGCATAGACGCACATGCACACGCTCATACAGACGTGCACACCCATGCACACACCAACACACACAGATCACACAATGCACATGTGCTCAAACATGTGCTCATGGGCACATATACACATGCACACACATAATCACACATTGTGCACATGCATGCTCACACACACGCACACGTCACTTCACACCAACACGCCAGCTCCCTCGGGCCGTGGGACCGTCACGCAGTGACACGGGATTCTCTCCAGCAGCGGCTCCAGCCCGGGAGGGACACAGTGGGACGCGGGCGGCAGGCAGGGTCCCCGCGAGCACTTACTTCGATGCTGAAGTACCCTCTGTCCACGTAGTCCCCCAGGAAGAGGTAGCGAGTGTTGGCCGGCGAGCCGCCCACCTCAAAGAGCTTCATCAGGTCGAAGAACTGTCCATGGATGTCCCCACACACTGCAAGAGACAGCACAGGGCACACTCACGGGGCGCCCACGCACGGCCCCGCCAGCCGCGGGGGGCAGCGCAGGCAGCGGGCCAACAGCCACAGCAGGACCAAAGGCCACCAGCGAGGGGGCACAGCCGGAGACGTCGGCAGCCCCGCGGGTCTTAGTGTGGCCTGAGCCGCCCCAGGAAAGCCCAGGGGACACTGTCCTCAGACACTGCCCCGCCGAGTCTGACACCTCCAAGGTGAACACACACAGAGCCGGCCCTTCACCTGAGCCTAAATTAGGGGAGCACGTACGGGGTGAAAGTGAGAAAAGTTTACAAAGCCCCCAAACCAGAGCACGTACAAACACGAGTGCTCGCCCCCCCCCTCTCTCAAACACCCCAACTGAGTTCTACTTCTGTATTTTTACACCTTCTCTCTCTTTTTTTTTTTTTTTGCTTTTGGGGTCACACCCGGCGATGCACAGGGGTTACTCCTGGCTCTGCACTCAGGAATTACCCCTGGCGGTGCTCAGGGGACCATATGGGATGCTGGGATTCGAACCCGGGTCGGCCGCGTGCAAGGCAAACGCCCTCCCCGCTGTGCTATCGCTCCAGCCCCATTTTTTCACCTTCTCTATTAAGCCAAGATCCTTGAGAAGAGAGTCCCGGTCTCTTGGCCAACCCCCCCCCCTTCTCTTTACTTACAACGTCTGAGCCCCCCTGGCTTCTGCAGACTGTCCCCGACTCTCCACAGCCCAGTTCCACGACAAGAAACAACCAGACCAACGTGGGGTCCACACGGGGCAGGAGTGACGCTGGACACACGCGGGGCGGGGGACAGTGCCCCCTACTTGGCTCCTGCGTGTGGAGTGACCACGGTGGGGGAGGGGCCGTGGGAGGGGGCAGCTTCGGCGCGGGAACCCCAACACACCCTGCAGTGCGCCCTGGAAGGACACGGGCCCACCTGCTCGGACGCCCAGACGGGCCCATAGCAGGGGGGCTGGCGACGGCCACGTCCTGCAGTCCCGGGGCCATAAGGGCCGGGCAGGGGGCCGGAGCCGCTTAGCCCGACTCTCTGCTCTGGGAGCCACACCCGAGGCAGGACTCTCGCTCATACAGGGAGCAGCTGGGGTCCCCTCCCGGGTGGGCCGGTGGGCTCCAGCCACACAGGGAGGCGCGAGCCGACAGCCAAACAGCGAGAGCAGACTTGGCCACACGGGAAACAGGAGCCCGCTGCAGCCACGGCGCTGTGACATGCTGCCGGGACCCAGCCGGGACACGGGTGCTGAAACATGGTGGGCCTGACCCCAACCACCGGAAACTGTGATAAAACACCATAAAAGTAACAAAAGATCCTGTGTGTAAAAAACCACAAAACATAAACAGAAGTTCGAGGCTGGAGACAGTCCAGTGGAAGTGTTCACCTTGCACGCCACCAACATGGGTTCGATCCCCGGCACCCTTCATGGTCCCCGAGCACTGCCAGGAGTAAGTGCAGAGCCGGGGTAGCCCCTGGGCCACTGGCGAGGGAAGGGGTGCAGGGGAGGCCTGGGCGGGGCAGTGCAGGGCCAGGAGTCGCCCTGCAGGGAGTCACACGGTCCCCGGGTCTGCGACGGCCTGATTAGAACCCAGGTCACCGGATGGCTCCTGGCAGGGAAACAGCACAAACCGGCCCCGACTGGACTTCATCAGGAGAAAGTGGCGGAACCAGGGGACCACTGACACGAAAACAAGCCTCCCGCAGCCCCCCGCCCCAGCCACCCTGGCTCGGGGTCCCTGAGCAGGTACGGAGGCTGCTTTCCCCCAGGGCACCTGCCCCCTCAGGCGCTTCCTGACGCAGAACTGGGAGAGCTGAGCCAGATTGGAGCAAATCAAACAATGAGAGTCCAGAGAAACGTGCTGACCAGGCGCGCTGGAAAGGAGCGGGCGGCCGCTTGGCAGCGCGTCTGCCAAGCCGGTCACAGCCCGGACCCGCCTCGCCACGACGACCCCCACGAGGGGCACGACACGCAGGCGACAAGGCCTCGGAGCCCCGTCCCTCACAAAGCCCCAAAATTCCCACACGCAGAGAGGTGGGGGAGGGGCGACTCCCAGCAGGGGCAGGGAGAGGCGGGGCCGAGAGCTTCTCACCCGTCTAGGGTGAGTGTCCCCCACTCGGCCCTGAGCACCGCCGGGAACGAGCCCTGAGCAGAGCTGGGGTTGGCCCCTAGCATGGCCAGCAGTGGGCCCCCCCACACATGCACACACACACAGACATGCACACATACACACAGACATGCACGCACACATACACACAGACATGCACGCACACACATGCATGCACACACAACACGCCTAGACGGGGGGCGGAGGCAGGCATCGAGGCTCCGTCTCGCCCCGCGACGCCTCTGCTTCCTCCTGGCTGACCTTGGCCCAGACCTGCGCCTTCGGTTGATCGTTTCTTCCTCCTTGGCCCACCCCTCGGCTCCCGGGACCAGCGGGACAGCAACCCCCGCCCCTGCCAGGTTTCCGGGGGGCTGTGGGGCCCAGCCAGCGCCCGGCCCGGGGGCCCGAGTGTCACAGGAGTCACCAAGGCAGAAGCACCGGGAGCCCGGGGCAGCGACAGAGTGGGCCAGCCGTGCGGGACAGGGCCGCGGCCCGCCAGGGAGCACGGGGCCCTGGCCGCACGGCGGAGGGGCCCAGAGGAGGCTGCGCCACGCCCCGGGACGAGCAGGGCTGGGGGGACTCGGTGGTCCGGGCAGTGGGGGGGCAGCGGGGGCGCCCAGACTGCCCGGCACGGGGCGTCTCTCTCAGGGCCATGCGGACAAGTGCAGAGCCTGAGCTCACCAGCACAAGGCTGCTCCCGCCCACGTGAGTGAGCTGTGGGCCGCAGCCCCCACGTCCATGGAGCCCCCCTAAGGGTGTGCGGGCGGGGGGGGCAGGGGGGCTCTGGGAGCCGAGAGGAGGCGGGAAGCAGGGCGGGCCGACCCCCACAGGCAGCACAGGCGGGATGAGATGCCCGGCAGGCAGCGAGAGGCCGTGGGCCCGTCCAGAGTGTCGCTGGTGCAGGGAAGGGGGCGCCAGGCCCGGGGGTGACCTGGCACAAGCCGGCCGCTCCCACCGCAGCCAGGTGGGAGGCGCCAACACTCCGGCCGGGGCCGGGAAACCTGAGCGGCGTCTCGTGTCCGCAGGGTACCGCGCCAGGCCCACTGCTGCGTGCCCCGCCCTCACCCGGGCCCCCAGGCCCCCCCCTCACCCAGGCCCCTGGGCCCCGCCCTCACTCGGGCCCCCGTGCCCCGCCCTCACCCAGGCCCCCGGGACCACCGATGCTTCCGAGCCTCCACCTCCCACCCCTCCCGAGACGGGCACTGGTCACTGAGCAGCCGAGCCATCCCAGGTTTCGGCACAGTGACGCTCACAGCCAGCAAGAGTGATGCCCTCGGGGTGAGGCAAAGCTTCCCGGGGCGTCTCCACACGGGGGGCGGGCAGCCGGGAGTGTCGTTCACGGGCCTGAGGACACAGCAGAGAACTACGGGCAGCAGCAGCGGTCAGCGGCCAGGAGAGGCCCAGACTCCGGCCCCTGGCGTGAGAGCCGGCGGCACAGCACTGGAGAGGCCCGAGGCCCGCCCAACCTGCCTGGGCACGCCGGCCCCGGTCTGCCCGCCGACCCAACCGTCTTCCGTGGACACTGCCTGGCCCCTCGTCTCTCGGGACGTCTGTTCTCACGGGCGGAAACGCAGCTCAGCTGGAGGCGTCACAGCGCCGCAGGGGTCCCAGCCCACTGGCCACAGTGGGCAGCCGCCGACGGGCCCTGCCCTGCCCAGGGAACTGGTGCAGAGACACCAAGTTCCCTGTCTCCAGAACGGCAGCCCCTCTCCCGCGAGGACCAAGGGCGGGAGGGCCGGGAGCCGGACACACACCCACTACCCCCTCCTGAGATGACCGTGTCCTCAGGGGCAAGTCCCCGTAAGGGTCAGACGGCTGCCCGCCGAGTGCACTGCCCCGCGGGCCCCGAGTCAGGTGAGGCTTCACTCGGCCCCACGCGCAGCCTAGACTCGCTCGACGGGATCTCGGTTCCCACCCGCCACTCCTGAGGGGCCCCTGGGTGGGCATGGGGTGGTGCCCGCGGCACATGGACCCCGGATCACGACACAACCGGCCTCACCCACGCCGAGCGGATGGGACCCCCGCCTGGGCACGGGAGGGGACGGCTGATTCTCACGGGCCCTGGACAGCCACCGCCCCGGCGCAGGAGGGCGCGGGGAGCCGTGCCTGCCGCGGACTCTGCCAGAAGGCAGGATTCACACCCGCCTCTTCCCCTTCCCCGGGGCGGGGACTCCCAGACAGTGCTCGGAGTGCCTGGGGCCTCCCTGGTCATCCCGGCACAGTCGTGAGTTCTGGGTTTTATTTTCCGGCTAATAGTTTCCTACTTCCCCGCCTCTCCTTGGAGCCACCGAGTCTGGCTTAGTTTCCTCTGTGCTCTGTGAGGAAACAGAGTCGCTGGCTACCCAGTCACTGCGGACACGTTTGAAGCAGCAGCACTGTGCACAGGTGCCCGGGCGAGCACTCCCCAGCTGCTGCGGGGTGGTCAGGGAACCCAAAGGGCTTTCATCCGAGACCATCAAAGGCCAGAGCTGAGGAAAGCGCCGAGTTCCGATTACAGAGAAGCAGCGGCTGGGCCTGGGAATCCAATCGAGTCGGCGTCGGGCGGCAGGGACCACGGCCTGGTACTACGGCCTGGTTCTGTGGGCCGGGCCAACTGGGACTCTGCCAGGAGCTGCTCGAAGGTGCACGACGCACAACTCACTCACGACAAGCACCACACCCCAGGGCCTGTGTGCGACACCTGCACCCCCTCTGGGCACACACCCACATGCTCAGATACACACGTGCACGCTCACACACCCCCATGCAGACTCAAACACATGCATACACGCGCACACTCACCCCACACCCACATCCTCAGATACACACGTGCACGCTCACACACCCCCATGCAGACTCAAACACTTGCATACACGCGCACACTCACCCCCACACTGACGTGTTCAGACGCGTTTACAGATGTGCACAACATGTTCATGCTCCCCCATGCAACTTACACACACATGCACACACACACGCACATACATGCACGCATACACACGGGCAGACACGTACACTTACACACACTCACACGCATCATACACACACACATATACGCACGCACACACCACCACAAGGGAAGTTCCGGACTCGCTCTCAGTCCTCCTGTTGCCGCCTTGTCTCTGTGGCGGCCACAGCTTACGCCGCAGGAAAATCGTTTTACCGGTTTCAGGACAAGACCCAAGTGAACTGGACCCTCCTTCGCACGGTCTCAGTCTCTGGTTATGGACGGACGGACGGACGTTCCTGTCTCCCCCAGCACCACGGTCCCCCTCCCCCGCCAGCACCGTGGAGCACCTTGGGGCCGCGCCAGAGCAGAAGGCATCGCGGTGGAACACGCCGGGTGGCGGCCCTGGGGCAGGGGCGGAGCGTGGCGGGGGTTTCCCGCCTCTCCCGGCCGTGGGCTCAGCTGCCCGCGAGGCCGGTCACTGCCCATGACGTGCCGCAGCCCTGGAGGCCACTGTCTCGGGTTGTCCCCGGAGAAACGTTCTCCGGTGAAGTTCTGTTGCCGCTGCCGATGACAGCGGTGCTGCCCCAAGCTAACTCCTGGTACCGGGTCCACCTGGCCCAGGACCGGCCGGTCAGCCGCATGGAGACGCACAGCTTAGCCCGTTCTCCCCGTCCCTCGAACCCAGCCCCGACAGTCAGAAGAAACAGGTTTGGGGGACGCGCTGGCGGGGCGGGCTCTGGGCCGACGCCCGTCGGTCTCACTCACAGGCTCGGGGGCAGCGCGAGCAGCCCGGGGGGGGGCGAGGTGGGACCCCCGAGCTCGAGGCCCACGTGGACTCCCGGGGGCTCCAGGGCAGGGGCGGGGACGGCAGCTCGGGCAAAGGTCCTGCCGGCCCTTCACCCGGAGAAACGCTGCCAGGGGCGCCCGCAGCCAGCTCCGAGCCAGGACTCCCCGAGGGGCCGCCCGCCAGCACTGGGTCTGTCTCAGCCACGCGCTCCGGCTGGGCACCGGGACGGGCTGGCCCTTCTGAGGCGCAGCCGCCCTGGCGAAGCCCTTGGGCCACGGACACCGGGAAACTCGGCTGGAGAATTGCTTAAGGGGAAAAGCAGAGTGTGCTTGGTCGGGATGGGGACCGAGTCCTCGGGCCCCACATGCAGCCTTAGGGGCCGGCAAAGCCCCTTCCAGGGGAGAGCAGCCCCCGGGCCAGGCTCTGGGGTCTTGGGATCTGGCATCCCTTGTCTATGGAAAGAGGAAGCGACCCAGCGGCCCAAAGGGAAGATCCTGCTGCCAGAAGTGTGATGACGGGGAGAGGGGGCGAGGAGATGGGGGAGGGGCGAGGAGATGGGGGAGGGGGGAGGGGTGGGGGAGGGGCTGTGGGGGTGAAGGGGCTGGGGTCCCAGAGGCGCCAGGCCCATCCGACAGCACAAAAGCAGCAAAGGCCAGTTAGCGCCATGGGCATTGCGGGAGAGAGATGACCCCTAACCTGCACCTGGGGGGGGAGGGCAGGGCCGGGAGGAGGCGGAGCCTGAGTCCTGCCCTGAAGCTCCCGACCTCAGGCCAGGGTGCGAGCACAGGTGGCCTCGACCGCTGCCCGGCTGCCCGCCCCTGCCGCGTGCCAAGAGCGTGTGTCCTGGGACCCGCGAGGGGGCGCGGCTGTGCCTGCCCAGGGTGTGGGCGGAGTCATCACAGCGTCTCTGCACGCAGAGGGGCCTCAGGGACTGCGGCGCTGGGCCGAGACTCTGTCTGCGGTCAGCACCTCCCCGAGGCCACACGCCCCACCGACGGCCCCAAACACCAGCACTCACGGGCCAGAGCGGGGCAGTGGGGGGCCTCTAGGCCGGGGGGCACGAGTGGGCTCGCCAGGGGCAGTGCCCCCCCAGCACCCAGGGCCTGACTGCCCGGCCGGGCGCGTCTCTGAGCTCGGCAGCGGGGGAGGCCCGGCTGCTGGCCGTCCATCGGCTCCTGGTTCCCGCGGTGTCTGCGGGCGCGCCGGGCTCCTGGGCTGCCCTCTGGACTAAAGCTCGCGTGACCGCGCCCCTGCAGGTGGCTGACGCTCTCTGGAGCCCCGGGGCTGTCCGGGCAGCTGCCGGCGTGCGGGAGGGGAGCCCCCTCTGGGCAGTGTCCCCCCGCCCTGACTGACCCCGCATGCCGGGTGTGGCACCCGAGCGAGGCCAACCGCCCAGGGGGGACGACTTCCTGGGGGAAAGGCCAGGTGAGCTTCGCGGGGTCCGGCTGCGGGCAGGAGGCGGGCAGGCCCAGTGCCGCCCTGAGCCAGAGCCACAGTGGCCACGACAGACGGACGCAGCCGCAGCGGGAACTGGGGCGCGGGGAGCAGCGGCGAGAGCCAGAAACCGGGGGGGGGGCCGAGCAGTGAGGTGCCGGGGGACCGGCTGGGCCCGCACCCCCGTGGCTGTGCAGGAGTGGAACCCGCCGTCCTCAGCCCTGCCCGAGCACGGAGCAGGGCCGCCCTGCGCCCACCGTGGCCTTGAGGGCCCGAGGGGACGGGGTGGACGGCACCCGCTGTGGTATGCAGACCCCGTGGACTCACGGCTCAGGACACGGGGAGGTCACTAGCGGGGAGACGGGAGCAAGCCCAGCACCTACACAGGGACCGGCGGGCAGGGACAGGCTCTGGTCAGCACCTGCCCATTGCCAGGCAGGACACGGCCAGCAGAGATGCCAGGAGAGGGGCTGGACGCCACTGGGGGCGCCACGTGGGAGAGCACGGCTGGGCTGAGGCCAGGTAATGCGGGAGGGGCCGGGGGCCGAGCCCTTGGCTGAGTCCACAGCAGGGGACAGTCCCTGAGCGAGCTGGACGGCTGCCTCAGGGCACACCAGGGGGCCCAGCTGCTGGCTCTCTCCCCAGGGCAGCTCCAAGGGTCTCCGGGCGGTGAGGACAAAGCAGTTGGGGGCCCTGCCGTCCAGGGGGACCGGCCGACGGTCCTACATCACGTGCCTTCACACCGCAGGGCCCCATGCAGCCGAGCCAGGGCCGGCCGGGCCCCGGGAGAGTGCCCTGAGAGACGCGGGGTCCCTGGGCACGGCCGGGGCCCGGGAGAGTGCCCGGGGCAGGGCCTGGAGAGACGCGGGGTCCCTGGGTATGGCTGTGGCCTCTGCCCTCAGCTGCCCTCTCGGGGCCACCGCCTGTGCATACCGCAGGTGGCAGGACAGCTTCTCCGTGAAGAAGGGGGTGCGGGCAGGGGTGGGGCCAACAGGGGTGGGGCCGGCAGGGGAGGGCCCAGTGCCCTTCCAGGAAACGGGGGCTTATCGGGCCCCACACGGCCCGAGCGGCAGGACGGCCCCCTAAGGCTAACGGTGGATCTACTCAGCTGCTGGCCCCGAGTCAGGCCACGTGCTCTGGGGTCACAGGTGCCGGGGTCAGCCCCAGGCCCCCGACTCAGCCCGACGCAGGGGCGTGGGGGGAAGTTCCGCACCTCGCCCCACCCTCCCCTTCCTGCAGGCCCAGCCCTGGGACGGCAGCGGGGCGGGACAGAGAAGAGCGGCCGGGCACGCCCCAGCCGAGTGCAGGCCACCGGCCACGGATGTCTCCACGCACACGCGAACACGGTGTGTCGGCCCCGACACCTTCCAGGGCGTCTGGGACACGCAGGCCAAAGCCGCTTGGGGGCCGGGCTCAGGGCAGCAGAGAGAAGGATCCCCCAACACACACACACACACACACACACACACACACACACACACACACACACACACAGAGCACAGCCCGCGACAGGATTCCAGAGACGTGCACGTGTTTGCATGTACACGTCTGAGTGTAGGCATCTGTGTGTGCGTCTGTGTCTGCTCATGTGTGCCTGTGCATGTGTGTCTGTGCATACACATTTGCGCAAGTGCATTTTTGTGTGCACATCTGTGTGTGCATGTCTGTATGCACTGTGTGGCTGAGTGCCTGTGTGTGTCTGTGTACACACGTCTGCATACATGCATGTTCGTATATGTGTGTGGACGTCTGTGCATGTCTGTGGCTGTGAGTCTGGTGTGCACGTCTGTATGTGTCTGTGCGCATGTGTGTACATGTGCGTGTCCAAGCCCACAACCACCTTCTCTGTCCCGGCCAGGGAAAGTGGCCTCCCTCCTCCACCTCTACCCGGACCCTTCCCCCGGCCGCCCTCGCACCCCGGCTCCCCCCCCCCCCCCCCGAGCTCCCCCACCAGGCACCCTCCTGCCACTTCTCGCTCTGCTCTGCGTCTGGACCGACGCGTGAGGTCCTGAGAGCGATGGGCAGGGCAGACGGGGCAGCCACGGGCCCCCCGGGGTTTCCTGCCGGCCCGCGCCCGCACACTGGGGCTCGGCCCCACAGGCAGGGCAGGGGGAGCCCCCCGCACGCCTCCCTTCCCAGCTCGGATGCTCGTTTGGTCAGCGTGAGCGGCTCGAACCCCAGGACGGCGACAGCTGCGGGAAGACCCCGCCCGGCCCCACCCCCGGAGGGCTCTGGTGCTCGGGACATGAGGAGGAGAATCCCGGTAAAGCATGTGCTTCGGGCTGACGACCGGACGGGCTTCACGGCACCGCATGGCGGCCTGGCAGTCACACCTCCTCCCGGCAGGCGGGAAAGGCGCCCAAGGGGGCCGCGTGCGAGAGCCGGGCGAGAGCGGGCAGAGTGCGAGGGACGAGGACAGCACGGCACGGGGCCCCGTCAGGTGAGGCCGGCACGGATGACACGGCGCCGTGACACCACCCCTGGGCACGCGGGGACACGGGGACACGAGCCTCCGGGGAGCCGCAGCTCACAGCTTCCTTCTGAGGGGACGGAGACGCGGCTGTGCTCGGGGGCCACCGGAGGTCCCGGCAAGTAAATCCCACTGGACACAGGAGGGCCAGGGCCTCCCCCACAGCCCCGCGCCGGCTCGGGCGCACGGACGTGTCCCCGGGGGAGCCCAGACACCGCCGAGGCCGTGAGCAGGCTGAGGAGAGAGGCCAGCGGCGGGGCGGGAGGCGAGGTCTGCTGACCAGCCCCGTGTCCGGCACTCGCCATTCTCCTTCCCCAGCTCCTGGCTCCCTCCGCAGAGACGCCAGCCCAGCCCGCGAGAGGAGGCACCGGAGCCTCCCGCCTGCCCAGGCCCAGGCCCCTGCCCTGCCTCCCCGCCCGGCCCAGGCCCAGCTGGCGGCTCACTCCTGGGCGCCAAGACACAGCAACACGAGCGTCGGGCCGGTCCGTGTCCGAGCCCACCTCAGTGCTGGGCGTCCCCGAGGCTGCGTCCAGGCAGGAGGCGCCAGCGTCCCCGGGATGGGGCACTCGGGGCTCGGAGGGAGGAGTCCTCCCCGTGGCCCCCAACCAGGGGCTCTGGCCGCGTGGTGACCCGACACCCCCACGGGTGCGAGGGGGCAGGAACACCGGGCACAGAGGGGGCTGAGGACCACACCCCCAGGCCGTGTGAGCTGGCGCTGACAGTCACGTCTGTGACAGCGGACAGACGCGTCCCACTGTTTCCCCGGGACACGCCCCAGCCCAGCCCCAGGGCCACAGGGGCCACTGGCGCCAGCACGGACAGCCACGCCGAGAGGCAGTGGCGGGGGGGGGTGGCCCCTCCCCTCCCGTCAGGCTCCAGGAAAGGAGCAAGAACAAGGCCCGGCGGAGGCCCCGGGGGAGCCCCAGGACAGGGCGGGGACCCAGGGGCAGCGGCGGCCAGCGGGGCCCACGTGGCTCTGGGCTCGGCCCCGGACACCGCCGAGGACCCAGGGGGCAGGGCCCGGCCACGGCCGTGACCTTTCTCACAGAGACGCAGGCGTGGCCGGGCTGGGCGGGCACCAAGGCCTCCGGGCAGGCCAGCCCTGGGGAGTGGCCAGAGAACCCCAGTGGGCAAGGCGCCCGGAGGGACGGCTGACCCGCCACCAAGGCGAAGGTCACGGCTCCTCGTGCCCAGCGTGGGCCCAGACCCCGGGCGGGAGCCCCGGGCTGCCCCCCGCTGGGCTGCCAGGCGGAGCCGGGAACCTCCCCAGTGACGCCAGCAGCTGGACAGCTGCCGTGACCTTGAGGCCCGGGGCCCCTCCCGGCCGGGCGCAGGGCCAGCGGCTGTGGGGAACCCGCTGCCCAGGCCAGGCCCCGGGCAGGAAGCAGCTGCGGCCGCTGCTGCTGGCAGATTAGCGGCCGGAATCCGACCCCTCCCGGCCACGCCCGCGCTGGGCTCAGGCGTCTCGGAGGAGCCGTAGAGGGGCAACCCCGCAGCCTGGCGCCCTCCCGCAGCCCCTGCCGGCCGGCCCCGGCCCCAGCCCGCACAGGCCCTGCCCCCGGGGCTGCACTGCCTTCCTCTGCCCTCCTGCCGGATAACCACGGCTCCCCTACGGGCACCAGACCCGAGCCGCTGCCCGGCCTGCCTGTCCACACCCGCTGGACTCGGGCATGGCCGAGTCACAGTGGACGCTCGGCTGTCACAAGCTGGCACTGCCCCGTCGGCTCTGGGGCTCTGGGGTAGACCCTCCTGGCCCTGCAAACCCCCCTCCCTGCCTCACGGGGGACGTGCCCCTGGTCAGGACCTCAGGCGGCCCCAGCCCAGGCACAGGACGACCAGGTCCACGGCAGATGGGCCGTTCCAGAGACCGGGGACTGGCCTCCTCCTGCCCGTGTCCCCCGAGGCCGCTGCCCACAGAGGGGCGTCCCCGCGGACGCGGTGTCCCCCAGCCCTGCGCGGCTCTCGGCGGACGGCCCCCCTCCCTCGGGACGCCCGGTGTGGCCGCCCTCGCACCCACCTGTGACCGGCGCGTCGATGTCCAGCAGGTTCTTCTCCTGCCGCAGGATGGACGCGCCCTCCGTGACGATGCGCAGGGCCACGCTCTCCTCCAGCCGGCCCTCCTTCATGAGGTGCGCCTTCAGCACGTCCACCCGCGGCTTCCCATCGCTGTCGAACACCTCCTTGGCCGTGAGCCGGTGACTGGGGGGGAACGGGACGGCTGCAGGACAGAGCCAAGGGACAGTCAGATGCGCGGACACGACGGCCAACGCCCGGACAAGCCCACGCACCCCCGACCCACGTCCCCACTCGTCCCGGCAACGCCTCACTGGGAGTGGAGCCCGAGGAGGAGGTGCCCACGCGTGGCTGGGCGGCGCCGGGAGAGGCGTGGACAGCTCTGTCCAGAGCGACAGGTGGCAGGGGCTGTCCAGCTCCAGCACGGACCAGTGCCCGCCCCCTCGAGCCCCCCGCCCTCCTCCGGCCCTTGTCCCCCAGAGGGGCTGGTCAGACGAGGCTCAGGAAGGGCCCAGCCCTCAGGGCTGCCTGTCGAGCCTCTCCTGGGACGGTGCCCCGGGCCCCACGCCACGCCGTACCCTCAGACCCCAGCCCTGCGAGCTCGCCTTCCCGACACCCTGCAGCAACACCGTCTGAACACAGGCACGGGGCGTGGCGGGCACTCGGGCCTGAGGGCTTCGTCGGCCTCTGCACAGCCTTCCCAAGGCCCGTGGTCACCTCAGGGAGCCCCGGGTGCTGACCTGCACTGCGGTCACAGCCGCCTCTTGTCACTGGGTCTGAGCTGAGCATCTACTCACAGTCCCCTGCCCCAACCACCACGGCCACCTGCTGACCACGGGCACCTGGCAATGGACACGGGCATTGTCTCGGGACACCCTCCCGCCCTCTGCGGGCACTGTCTCGGGACACCCTCCCGCCCCCTGCGGGCACTGTCTCGGGACACTCTCCTGCCCCCTGCGGGCACTGTCTCGGGACACTCCCGGTGCTGCCACCCCGTGCAGTTCCGTGCCCGACACAGGCCCTCATCGGCCCGGCCCCTCTCGGCCCCACCCCATGGTCCGGCCATGGGGGCTGGGATGGCTGTGGTCGTCGGCCCCTCCCTGCCTCTGGCTCAGCAGTGCTGGGGCAGGTGCCCGACAGCTACACGCCCGGCCAAGAGCCTCGAGAACAGACCCAGCCTCGGGCCCGGGAACAAAACCTCCACCGCTGGGTCCCGCGGGCCCTCAGCCGGGCGAGGCGAGTGCTCCCACAGGTACCCACGACCCGCAGGGATGCTCCACACCACAGAAGGAAGCCGCTGGCCCCCCGTCGGGCGGGGCCTCGCAACGCCACGCCACAGGCTCTCAGGGCTCACTCGGGGTGTCTGACCACGAGGAGCATCACCAGTGACCCACGTGACCAGTTACAGACGATAACAGAAACCACTACTCAACGGACACCGTAAGGTGCTCGAAAGTTTTACTGTAATGGAGGACCTGAATAAAATCTGGTTTATTGTTCAGACAAAGTTATCTGCATCGGTTCAGTCACTTAAGATGCCCAAGCCAAGCACAACTTATCTTGTGTGTAATATGATAAAGGAAAAAGAACATTACTGACTCTGACATGCAATGTCGAGTGTTCAGACTAAGAATTGTAATGATAAATGTTCAATAAAATGCTTAAAGGGCCTGTCACTGAAAATGCGTTGTTTTGTAAGAGCTACTTTCCAATCTCAGCAGCCATGTTCTAACTCTTAGCAAAGGGTGTTTATGCTCATCCCTGGAACAGCAAACTCATAGCACTGCATAAAATCCTACTCACTGGGGTGGATTTAGTCAGACGACTTATTATTTATTTATTGTCTTGAACATATTTTTCCCTCTGGAGAAACATGTCACAAGAGGAGATTAAAATCAAGAAGCAAACAAAATACTTCAAGACAAGTTAGATTTATTTCCCGAGGGAGCCGGTCCCTTAAACCTCAGTAATTATCCCTTAGAAATGAAGACGCTGGGGACGCTGAATCTCCACTTAACCCAAGACACGCTCCACCTGCCTCTGACTCGGTATCCTCAGACAGAAAAGACAGGCCAGAACCTTCCGCACAGGGGTGCCAGCTCTGGCGATGAATTCTCCCACAGACACAGGCTCCGGGAGTCCGGAGTGACGGACGGCAACCCAGAAACCAGGACGCTTGCGGGTCCCAAGTGGGCCTGAGCGCGGGGCTGGGAGCAACTCCCCACCCCCCGCCCGAGACGTTCCACGCCCAGTCCAGTCTCTCGGCTCCCCGGCCCAGCCCCACACGAAGAGGCCGGAGCACCGGGAACCCGGGCACCCCACGCCAGGTGGGTGCCCCCTGCCCCAGAACGAAGCTGCGTCTAAGGAACCAAATTTCTCTGCTCTTTTGTTTTCAATCTGTGCCCCAAACAACGTCCATAATCTCAACGCCACTAAGCGGGGAATCAGGTGACCAAGCTGCCTTTCTGAGAGAAAAGGGACATGTTTAACCCAAAGCCAAGGAGAACCCTGTGGTTCACCCCCAGAGGAATCCCTGGGGCAGGGGTTCCTGGGCCTCACCAGGACGGCCACACGCGGCAGCCAGGCCCTCGGCCTCCACACACGGGCCAGGGAGCGGGTGCTGACCTGCAGCCCATCCGCACCTGCGCCCCCCCCCCCGCCCCCCCTTACAGTCATACGTGCATCTTGGAACTCAGCCCAGGGACAAGAGCGAATTTCCTAATAAAACTGCAACAGACCGAATTCCTCTTCTCAAGAATGGTTTTAAAGGAGACACTGAGAAGACAGCAAGGAGGCAGCAGAGCAGCCCCCCACGGCCCCCCGCCCCCCACCTGACGGGCCAGTGCAGGGACCCAAGAGACGGGCAGACGAATCACGGCGTGCAGCCACCGGAACTGCCTGACACGAGAAGGGAGATGAAGCACACAAACTGTCATACCGTCACGGCACCCGGCTCGGCGCCATCCCCAAAGCTTCCACGGCTTCCCTCCGCCTCAGAGACACTCTGGGCACGAGGGGACGTGCCGGCCACCAAGACCCACTGCTTGCCTGCACGGCTGGAGAGACCACGGCCCCAACGTCAGCCCAGCACAGGTAACACAGAAGAGAGGTCCAGGCCCTGGGCTCCCGGATGCCCAGAGGCGTGAGTCTCCGCGTGTGCGTGGACAGTGACACGCCGCCTGCTGGGAGGGACAGTGGGGCTCTCGGTGCTCCCGTCTCTCCCGAGGGGAAGGCGCTGCCACATCCGGGCCACTGACGACCACAGGCCTCGCTGCCGAGAAGCACTTCAGCCTTCGGGGCCACACTCCACAGCCAGTGCTCTCGGGGCGTCTCATTTCTGGGGCTTCCTCAGCAGTGCTCAGGGGCCAACCAGCCCTGGGACACGGCAGCCGTGAGCCACAAAGGGCTGTGAGGGGACACACACCTGCTGGGAGCTGAGGAGGAGGAACAGCCACGGCCACCAACGGTGCAGATGCCTGGGGCTGGCCCGAAGCAGCCTCCCCTCAAGTCTGCACAGACACTCTGGACTGGGCTTTTCTGGGCTTTTTTTTTTTCTTAAGAATATTGGCAATTGGCATTTAAACACAGAAATAGTTCGTACTTTTGTAAAAGAATACAGAACAAGTTCAGGAAAAATTTGAAGGAAAAAAACAAGGAGAAAAAACTGAAAACAGGAATTTGGGCTCAGGTAAAGTACATGTTTTAAAAGCAAAATCCTAAATAGCATGTGAATTTTACTAGAGTTATTCCCCAAAGGCGCTGGCTCTGGCTGACTCTCCTCAAAGCCAAGGGGACCCAATTATTACTCTCTACCAAACGATAAACAAAACACAGGGCGATCAGCCACTCCCTGAACTCGCTGCCTCTGGCCCTTAATTACCCTCCGGGTTTCTGTGCCCAAGAGACAAAAAGCGTGTTCTCAAAGCAAAACCAGACTCAAGCGCCAGGAGTCATTTCAACTGCATTTGAAGTAGGTGCCGTCATACTGTTTTGTTTTATTTTTAATGTGCAGGATGTGTCCCCTCCTCCAGCGCCAGCTCTGCAAACAACAGGCATCCGTGACAGGGACTGGACACCCTGACTCTGCAGCCATAAGCTCTGAGCCCATGTGAAAAGGGAAGAAAAATGCAGGAACCGTTCCTGTGACTAGTCACTGACAGACACTCGGCCAATGCTGATAGTCACTGAAAACTCCCCAAAGTCATATTTTGCTCAAAACTGCAGCACCACAGATGAAACCCCAGAAGAGGAAGAGTAACAGGAACAATGTTTTAAAGTAGGATCACTCAGAGTCTGTGAACCCCAACACTGCAGGCATATTTAGAAGGTGACTATCCTCAGAGTAGCAAGAGAAGAAACACTGAGGAGATTGTTGCAAGGAGGAAATGAGGGCTCGGGGCTCCCAAAATTTTAAGTTTCTGCAACCCCTGCATTGCAACATTGTTGCAATTTGATTTGCTACTGCATCAGAACACTTGCAGTTTTTAGCAGCTCTACAATATTGTTGCAGTTTTAGCACCTAACTAATTGCAACACTGTTGCAGTTTTTACAGGTTGCATTTGCAACACCATTGGTGACTGCCACATCGCAACACTGTTGCAGCTTCCACTGCCACTATATTTGCAACAGTGTTGTAATTTCAGGGGCTGCCAGTATTGCAACAGTGTTGCAGAGATAGTTTATAACATTGTTGTAGTTCTGCCAGCTGCTGTGCTGCAACACTGTTGCCCTTCAGCAGCTACTACTTGCACATATTTAGAGAATAGACAAGTTCCTTCTCCATCCCCGCTGCCATAGCAACCGCCCCAGCTCAGTTACTCCCTCAGCTACAAGATGCAAAGAATGCTGGGGTGACTTTCTCCCCTTCTCCCCATCTCATCCCCACCCTGGCATAACTCCGAGGCCCAGGTTTCAAGTCCAAAGTGGGAAGGAAGTGCCCAGACGCCTCCAGAAGCCATGGGGGAGCCCCCTTTCTGGTGCTGAGCCCCAGGCATCACCAGGGTCAGGTCAACACCAGGGGGACGTGGGGCTCAGGGCTGAGCCACCACTGGCCCCAGTGCTTCTCCTGGACACAGCTGTTCCTGCCCCCGGCTGCTGAGACAGGAGCTGTTTCGAGGAATGACCGGACGGTGATCAGGAAGCAAAGAGCCACCCTCTGCCAGCCTCAGCTTCTGGCTGTGCCAGGGCTGAGGGCTGGGGTCTTGTGGGTCCCCCCAGCACTGGTCTGATCCCGTCTCAAGTGTCCCCGAGAAGCTGCTGGGGTGGGATTTGGCTGCAGTGGGAGACGTTTACGCCGGGAGCAGGAGACGAGTGTGCAGAGTTCCTAGAGAAGGACGGACTGCGACTGGGTCAAGGCACATTTCTGATTATTTCTGCCCACTGTCTGTCTGGGAACCCATGAGAACCTCTCCTGCCCGCCACGCCGGCGTGTCGGAGCCCGTGGTGTCTGCACTCCACGTAGTCACGCCTGGACACGCCCTGGACAGGCAAAGGCTCCACGCAGGGGCCAGCTCAGGCTCTGCTACAGAATGGCCCTCCCGTGCCCTCCCCCCTCTCGTGGGACTGGGCTCCCGCCCGAGGGAGCGGGGGCTCCCCAGGGAAGTCTGCTGAGCTGGGACCCGACAGAGCAATGCCAGGACACTCCAGGGTGAGCTGTTTACAGAGGCAGCTCCTGGGGGAGAGAAGCTCTAACCCCGTGTACAGCCCGGGCTGTGGCCCACGCAGGCTGAGGGCTCAGAGCTCAGGGCGGGAGGCACTCGCTGGCCCCGTGGAGTGCTGAGTTAACCCTGGGGGAGACGCTGATGCTGCGGTCCCCGACTCTCCCCAAGGGTCTCCGGGGGACTCAGCTCAGCCTAGGGAAGGTCCTGGACGTGCCCCCAACACACCCCAATCCTGGAGGGCAGCGGCTGGAGCCCAGGAGACCCCAGCAGACCCTCTCCCGCGCCCCAGGGGGGAGTAGCAATGCTGGCCAGAAGTCGCACCCGAGGCACGGGAAAGCCGCTGGACCACTCGTCAGGTCGTCGTGGACACGGGACCACCTGAACAGCCGACGACAGCAGAGTCGGGGTGACGGGCACAGCTTGGCCCCCTGCTGGCTCAGGTCAGCCCTGGGTGCAGAGCGTCCTTCCTGGCGAGGCGGGGAGGCTCCGGGCCGCAGGGCCGGCCACCACTGGCCCGGACCATATCCTCCGTCCACACCGCCTCCCTCGGGCCCTCAGACAGGTGCTTGCCACCTCCTCCCCTCTGTGGACACAGCAGGGCACAGGCCTCCTGGGCTGCCCCCCCCCCCCCGCCCGAGGGTGACCACGGAGCTCAGAGCGAGGCCCATAATGCTGAGGTTCCGCTCAGCGTGGGTGGGGGACGGCACGGGCCGTGGCCGCCCAGGCGAGGCGGGAGCCAGTCTCTGCCCCTCGGTGTCCGAGGGGCCTGGCTGGGCCCTGCAGACCCCACCAGGGGCTCACAAAGGAACACGGACACCGAGAACCCAAGAACCGACCCCTCCTGGGCAGAAGCCTCGGCTCCTTTCAGCTGGCGCGAGTCGGCGTGTGTGTGCGTGTGTGTATGTGTTCAGGCCGGGACCACCTGAACAGCTGACGACAGTGTGTGTGTGTGCAAGTTTGTGTGTGCGCACATGTGCAGCTCAGGTCAGAGGGAGAGTATGTGACTACGTGTATTGTGGCTCAGGTCAGGCTGTGTGTGTGTGTCAGTGTCTGTGTGCCTCAGTGTGTTCATGTGTGTGTAAGTGTGAGGCTCAGGTCAGAGTGTGTCTCAGTGTTTATGTGTGTGTCCAAGTCTGGTGTGTGCATGTCTATAGGTCAGAAAGAGAGGGGGGGGGAGAGAGAGAGAGAGAGAGAGAGAGAGAGAGAGAGAGAGAGAGAGAGAGAGAGAGAGAGAGAGAGAGAGAGAGAGCGTACATACGTGCAGATCAGTGCGTGCTCAGGTCAGTGTGTGTGTATGTGTGTGTGTGTGTGTGTGTGTGTGTCTCAGGTCAGAGTGTGTGTGTGTGTGTGTGTGTGCGCGCGCTCAGGTCAGTGTGTGTGTATGTGTGTGTGTGTGTGTGTGTGTGTCTCAGGTCAGAGTGTGTGTGTGTCCGGGCTTGTGTGTGTGGCCACGCAGTGAGCAGACACAGACTTCCAGCGCCCATTCTGGCATCATCTGCATAACCGACTCCCGAGTAACTCGCATTCAGTCTGTCCCCGCGAGCGTGGCCGCCCCACCCTACGGGCTGAGCCTGCGCGTGTCCTCAGCCTGCCCCGGGCTCTGTCTCCTGCGTCTTCACTGGCCTGATTGGCATTGAAGGGGCATCGGGTCTGGGTTTTGTTTCTGGGAGGGGCGGTGCTTGGGGCTCACTCCGGATTCTGTGCCGGAAGATCACTCCGGACAGGCTCAGCCCGTAGGGGTGCTGGGGACTGAACCTGGGCCTGCTTCAGGCGAGGCAAGTGCCCCTCGGCTGCTCTGTCTCGTGGCCCCTGAAGGCACGTCATTTAAACCAACACAATAATCGCATCTGTAAGGTCCTACATAACATTGAAAACTAGCCTTAAAGATCTTACAAGATTCTACACACACTTTTAAGCTGAGAAGAAAAATTCCATTAAATTTTGAAATAAATGCAAATAATGATGAAATTTCAAATCTATCCAAAAGACAATATAGAATAAGAAAGTAGAGATTTCCCTTTGCCCGGAATACCTGTCCATTACTAAGCAAGGCCAATCAAAAGCAAGGATTGCTATAACTAATACTCATTGCTGACTTCTTCCATTTTTAATTCCTCATTCCTAATACTAGGAAAGGAACCCAAGGTTTCCCCTATAGTATCTAAACTATAAATCTATCCCAGATAACTACTGTAGCACCGTCGTCCCACTGTTCATCGATTTGCTAGAGCGGGCACCAGTAACATCTCCATTGTGAGACTTGTTACTGTTTTTGGCATACTGGATACACCACGGGTAGCTTGCCAGGGTCTGTCGTGAGATAACTACTAAGAAAAATAAAATTTCTCATTGACTGGTTATATTGAAGCCATTTCTTTCCTCTGCTAATGGTGAAGGGCAACATTTAGTCACATGTGCCCTGAACAAGGGCAGTCGCCACGCTGGCAGTGCCAGCTTCACGTAAACTCTCACACGTGTCAGAAATGACGGCTTTGTAAAGCGAGCGCCGCCTTCTCCAACACCAGCCTCAGTCGCCGGTGGGCTGAGTTTGTTCCATGACTTTGCCCGTCTGTTTAGCACGTGTGAGGAGCTCCGCTAGAGAGCAGAGTGAATGCCATCTGGCCGAGGGTCACAGACCTCGCACAGCCGAGTGTGAACAGATTCAGCAAAAGCAGCGTCTCATGGTGGTGGATGAAAGTGACTCAAGCCTGTGTCACCAGCCGTGCGGAGTCTGATTCACTGAGATCTGGCTGGAATGAAGGGAAACTGTCCCTGGGCCTTGAACTTCTGTGCCAGCAATAAATATCTCATAAAAGAATCTAAGAATGAAGGTGCTTTCTGTGGTGAGTTTTTTGGCTGACCTGCATATCAATGCAAAGGAGAGACCTTTCACTATCACTGGATTCCTCGTCTTTATATAGAACTCCTCATCATTCAGCCTTGTGCCACTAAGGAAGCGCAGACACAGTCCTCGGGTGAACTCTGATTGGACGGAAGCACAGACACACAGTCCTCGAGTGAACTCTGATTGGACGGAAGCACAGACACACAGTCCTTGCGTGAACTCTGATTGGACAGAAGCACAGACACACAGTCCTCAGGTGAACTCTGATTGGACGGAAGCACAGACACACAGTCCTCTCGTGAACTCTGATTGGACAGAAACATAGACACAGCCATCGGGTGAACTCTGATTGGACGGAAGCACACACACAGTTGTCCTCACGTGAACTCTGAGGAAGCACACACAGAGTCACAGTCCTCAAGTGAACTTCGGACAGTTTTCCTCTGAAGGGCCCCACCCAGAAGAGCGCAGCTGGTGATGACGGGGCCTAGCTGGCGTTCCCTGGCTCATGGGTGACGCTACAGCATCCCCAGCCCTGCGCAGGACCAGACTTTCGGGCGGCAGACACATGTGGGGCCGTCTCCACGCTGCCCTCCGGGGCTGCCCCGATCACACGGGTGCTCCCGGGCCGGCCACAAGGGCCCAGGAAAGCGACCGTGTCCTGCGGTCAGTGAATCAGGAGAGATGCGTGGGGCCAGAGCGGTCACACTGCTGGCCACTTGGTGCATGCAGCCCACTCGCGTCTGATCCAGCACCCCGAGGGTCCCCGGGCCCTCCTCGAGTGAACCCTGAGTGCAGAGTAGGAGCAACCCCTGAGCACTGCCTACCGTGGCCCCAATGTCAGAAAAATAAGAGAGAAGCAAGAATGATCCAGTGCCTGGAGTAGGTCACCTGAAGGCCAGTAACAGCCTCGGCACCACCCGGAGTCAGGATTTTCCAGAAACCACCTCAGCCCACAGCATGCTGATGGGGAGTGAAGAATCAACAAATGGTGCTCTCTCTCTGAGATACTGCTGAGAAATGGGTTGTGCGAGTGGGTAAACCGAGGCCAGACGTCGGCATGATTCCCACTTCTCAGAACACGTCCTGACGTCAGCAGCTCTGAACACCTGGACAGGAAGCCAGCCCCTGCCTTAGCCAGGGAAGAGATGCACTCAGTGTCCCCGTGTAGCCGGTCAAGACAGGGTACAGGACACGCCAGGCCGCCTCCGGCCAGGAGACCAGCAGTGGACACCCCACTCCTCAGGGACGTGGTTCGAAACACACTCGCTGAAGGGCCTGAGTGGTCACGGTATTCCCAAGCCCTTCCAGGAAACGGTGCACGTTCAGGCCACAGCGCTTGGCTGTCTACCTGTCAAGGTGCAGAGGGGTGGGCACGAGGCTGGCGGGTCCGTGGGGGGCGGTGGACATGGGTGGAGCAGGGCCTCTCCTGCTGGCTGCAGGGGACCCCACCTCGCCTTCCCGCCCCCTCAGACACAGGCCACGTCACCTGCTGCGCCCGGCCCAGGGATGCCCCCAGAGCAGTTAGGGGAAAAGGCATCAGCAACAGCCACAGCACCTGTGTGGCAGACACCGGTGTGCCACAGTGCCTGGCCGGTGACTCGGGCACCGCCTGTCGCCAGGCAAAGGACGTCAGTGTTGTAATAAAGGGTGTGTGGGCGCAACAATCCCCTAGCCCCCACCCCTCGTCTCAGCCCTCCCTGGCCAGTAACTCAGAATAACTCCATACGGCTGGTGGAGCGGCAAAGGATCAGAGACCTCGCCCGCTCGTCTGGGCCCAACTCTCCTGGGGGTGACGTCAGACCTCTCCCGCTTTCCTGCCCCCCCCAGAGACTTCCCGGCTCTTCACAGCCCAGGTCAGCTCTCCTCACAAACAGGAGAGGCCGAGTAACGGTCACCCCAGGGAGGCCTCTTTCCAGAGACAATTCACTTAGTGCAAACAGAAGACGGGGGAGGGGGTGCAGCGGAGAGCGGGCACCCGGACACGGGGGCTGCCTGCACGCCCCTCCCCTCCTCGGGACGCCTGCTGGACACTGCCCGGCTTTCCTCCTGCAGTGACAACGGCTGCCCAGGGCCTGGGCCACACTCCGGACTCCGGCCCCCATCCCCACGTGGGTCCTGATGCAGCAGGATGATCCCGTGGACGGGGTCAGAGAACGCCCAGAAAGGCCACGCCCGCGTCACGTCTCAGAGAACTGGAGAGGAAGCAGTGACCGGGGCAAACGCAGGCGAGTCCTGCGGGGCGGGGACCCAAGGGTGGCTCGGACTCGAGGGGACCAGCCTGGCCACCGCCTCGTGGGGAGCTGGGCCAGGAAGAACTTCGACAATTTCCATCAAAAACACAAATATACACCCCTCCCCATTCTCGGTGAAGGCCAGTGCACTTGTGATGTTTCCAACTCACAATTTCATGATTATTTCACTGTTTTATACCCAGATGTCCCCCCACATCCTTGAGAGGACTCCCCAATGACGAACGATATAAGAATGAAATTTTAATAAAATCCTTCCTCTTCCTGTAAAGGACTCTGAGGGGCTGAGAACAGTGCCGCAAGCTGGAAGGCCACTAGAGGCAAACCCAAGCCCTCATCTTCGAGAGACGGGTCCAGAGTCAGACCTTCAGAGCACCAAAAGGAACAAGGAGGCAGAGACAGGTGGAAGGGAGTCAGTCCCATCTTAAAAAATAATCTCGTTGTGTGAAGAAGACCCCCTCACGCAGAAAGCTCACCCCTCTATGCCGCGTGTAAGCTCAGGGAGAAAATTACATCATTTTATTCTGAACCCGTCATGGGAGATGATGAAACCTTCATTCCTAGAAGTTCTGTCTTCTTTAAATTAAAGGAACCTCAGAAGCCACGAGCGCCAGAACGACGATTCCACACACGCCATCCCTGGAGGGCCTCGCCCCAGGGGCACCGCGCAATGAACATGGACTCTGCCCACGCAGGAGGCACGGTGGGCCTCGGGAACTCGAACCCCCACATCAAAAGAGCTTTGCGTCTGCTTCAGCGACGGGATGGACAAGCGCCTCAGTGTTAAGCACGGAACGAACGTTCCATGAAGTGCGGCCGGGCAGGAGCTGCCAAGGGGCCCAGGATCCGTGCCCATGACATCCAGCCCCTGTCACCACACTGCGTCACCCATGTGCTCTGGGCTCCCGTGCCAGGCCTCAGCTCGCTGCTGCTTCTTCTTTTTTTTTTTTTGTTTTTTGGTTCACACCCGGCGATGCTCAGGGGTCACTCCTGGCTCTGCACTCAGGAATTACTCCTGGCGGTGCTCAGGGGACCATATGGGATGCTGAGAATTGAACCCGGGTTGGCCGCATGCAAGGCAAACACCCTCCCTGCTGTGCTCTCGCTCCAGCCCCCTCAGGACCTTCTTCATCTGCCCAAGCCAGGACAGGTGGTCCCATGGGGAGGAAACATCTCCCCCCGAATGCTCGAATGTTTCATCATGAAGGAGTAGAATCACTCGGTAGTCGAACTTTTACAACAGGTCCAAAACCTTACATAGAACGTCAAGACTATCGAATCCTTTGGGGTAACTTCCAAAGGAAACATTCTCCAAATCCTCTTACACACGCCCCAGGCCTTATTTTTCATAATCGTCTGACAAATTCTCTTGTCTGTGCATTTGCTGAATTAAAAGTCCAACAGGAGGGAAATGAGACTGTTCCTTTTTCATCACAAACCTTTGTTCTTCTTTTTCAATCCATTTTTCACAATCAAACACAGACTCATAAATAAGCACCCGGGACATCTAGAGAATCTCGGATGCTTCTCAGCTGGAGATTCATGACTTCTAATAAGAAAGCATTAGCTTCTCTGTATTCAAAAAGAATATGCTCAGTAAAGTGTAATTCACGGGGAAACGGGTTCGTCTCCATCTGGTCGTTCTTCTACCCACCATGGCAGGGAATCCCTTGGTTATCCTTCCACCCTCCAATTCACACACACATTCAAACCAAACGGTTACCCAGGTTTAATTATGTAAGATGTTAGTTACCTCAATACGTTTGACAAACTTAGTTTCAACTTCACGGTCCAGCAGTATCCTTTGGTTCAAATTCTTCTTTACTGAAACAGCATCTAGTTCGATTTATGCCATGTGAAAAGTCCATGATTTCTATCTCAAATTGTTCTAATCTATTCCTGTACCCAAATTTCCAGTGAATGGGGAATTTTTATTACCAAAAGAGATGGCAATCTTAAGCTAAAATAAATCACATTGTAGTTTGATTAGGAAGCCCTGTAGCACTGTCGTCCCATTGCTCATCGATTTGCTTGAGCACCAGTAACGTCTCCACTGAGACTTGTTACTGTTTTTGGCATATCAAACACACTACGGGTAGCTTGCCAGGCTCTGCCGTGCCGGTGGGATACTCTTGGTAGCTTGCTGGGCTCTCTGAGAGGGATGAAGGAATCAGGTCAGCTGAGTGCAAGGCAAACACCCTACCCACTGTGCTATCGCTCCAGTCCTTACTTTGTCTCAGTGAGGGAAAAAAACCAAAAACCACCCGGCTCTGGCCAAAGAAGTCCACTCTCTGGGCCCTGGCTGGATGTGAGGGAAAAGCCAAACGCCCTCACGTTGCTTCGCTGCCGGGGAAAGTCGGCAGGGCGGATGGACACAGGATGGCACCGGCACAGCCTGAGAGGAAGGCTGACCAGAGTCTGCTACCCTCAGAGAAAACAACCGGAACCAAACAACGCAGAGGGGGCTGGGCACAGACAGACGAGATTAGATTAGAAATTAGAAACTAGTCTGATGAGAACACGCCTTCCAACTGCCTCCTAGGCCTTGTCTGTGTAGATTCAGAGACTCTATGCAGAATACACTCAGAGAATATGTAAGGAAATACATGCGCACGTGTGATCATATCCACACACACGTGACTCCACTCTTGGTAAGTGGCCCATCGGCACCCACGCACAGTGCCACAGGTGACGTGGCCGGAAGGAAGCCACGCCCCCGTGCTACCAGCAGTGCCTCGGTACACTCGATTCCACACCACAGAGCTCCTGCGTGGTCACGGGGGCACGGAGCTGACAGTGCCCGCCCCAGTGGAGACATGTGGCCATCCATGGGGGGCTGCGAGTATCCTTCTGAAACTCGAGGAGGCCGGTTTTTGTCTTCATCCTGTGGGAGCACATCCCACCCCAGTCACTGTTCACGGCGAGGACGCCCTGCAGAAGCCAGTACTGTTAAGGCACCCGGAGGCCTCCTCACAGGACCGTGGCATGTTCTCTGGGACCCCTGCATGGCCCCAAAGCTTGGGGCGCTCACAGGAGCTCTGGGGAGGTGGACAGACAGATGGTAGCCCTTCTCCTGCTGACCCCACGCCAGAGACCCACCGTTGCCGGGAGGGGCACAGCTTGCCAGGCCTAGGGCTCGGGGGCCATCTGTCTGTGGTGCTGAGGGCTGGGCCAGTGACGGTCACTTTCTAGACACCAACAGGCAAAACACTAACTCTGGAGGAATTTCCCTCAAAACAAGTATCTTGGGGCCAGAGCGATGGCACAGCGGCGGGGGGGGGAGGGGGAGGGCATTTGCCTTGTGTGCAAGGGACCCTGGTTTGATCCCCGGCATCACATATGGTCCCCTGAGCACTGCCAGGAGTAATTTCCAAGTGTTGAACCAAGAGTGACCTCTGGGCATTGCCGGGTGTGACCCAAAAAGCAAAAAATAAATAAATAAAACAAGTGTCTGTTAGTTGAGAGAATCGTGTTGTTATTGAATACAAGTTATTGAATTGTAGAGTGAATGACCAAAAATGTTCTATTTTCAAATAGACAAAAAATACTATTTGCCTGTTTTTGATCTTTCCCGTACATAGCACCTTCTGGTGCTCCCTGAGTCCCTCGTGCAGTGGCCTTTCTGCCTGCCTGGGTCAGTGACATCGAGGTCACGGGCGAGCTGCTGAGAAACAGCCGAGATTCCCCCGGCCTCCGCTGCGGGGGCTGCCTGGCTCAGAGAGGCCGTGCCCGGTCTCGATACACCCGGGCAGGGAGGACCAGCTCTGCTCCCAGTCGCTCGCAGACAGACGCCAGCCACAGCGAGAGCCAGCGGTGCCCGGCCACTCGGCCACTCCCGGCCCGCACTGGACGCTCCTGCTCACTTGTTTTCTTTCATTTTCTCTTTTCGTTCCAGGCAGCAGAAAGCCGCACTTCAGTTCTGGAATACAGAGGAATGAGAGAGACGCAAGCGTCTCCTTCCCACACCGAGTCAGACATGGAGACGCCCTTGCAGACGGCGGGCGCAGCCTCCCCCCAGCTGGGTCTCTGCTGGCCTCCAGCCCGTGGAGACGCAGCACCCCACACGGGGCTCTGTTCGCCCTGCCCGCCACTGTCCGTCCCTGCACTGTTCAGAATCCTCTACAGGTGCGGCGTACGAGAAGGCCAGGCGGTGCAGAAATGAATGTTCACCTCCAGAGAGTTAATGACCACCGCCTAGATGTGTGATAAAGTACTTCTGGTTTGCTTAGGAAATACTGCAGCTGGTAGAAAAAAATAAACAACCAAGTGTTAACACCGTGAGTGGTAACTGTACTGATTCAGGAAACTAAACATTTGATAACATGCTTGAGCCTCTAGTATCGTTCACTCCGTATGTCTGAGTTACTGGCATGAGAGAAAGAACTCGCCTTGGCTGCCTGCAGCCCAGAGTCTCCGATGGAAACTGGATTATTTTCCCCAACTGTTACCGTCTCCCAAAGTCCGAACAATCTACTGGCAGGAACTCAGCGGCGCTGATTCACTGCCCTGATGAGACGGTGGTTCATGAAAGACTCATTTGTATCAGAGGGAGGCCAACTGCAAGGAATGAGGTCGCCTCCGAGTCACGTTGAAATGTGACTGAGTGCTATCAAAGGGACGAGGTCCCGCCTCCCCGGAAGCTCGAGGAGGAGCCCGGAGGAGACGCCCCGCGCTACAGAGCAGGGCGGGAGCCGGTGGCCGCGGAGACGGGCAGAGGGGGCCTCACTCCCGCTCCCGGGCCACGTTCCCAGCCTGTCTGTCCCGGCACTTTTGTTGGGAGTCTCCGAGCACTGGCTCAACACTCTCACTTCAAAAGCTGAGATGCCCAAAGAGGCTGGCGGCGTGTGAGGGTGTGTGTGCATGTGTCTGTGTGCGCGCGGGTATACATGGGTGGGTGTGACTGTGCACACAGGTGGGTGTGTGTGAGCACATGTGAGCGGGGGACAAGAATGAGTGTGGAAGAGTGAGTGGGGGGGGGCAGGGGCGAGTGTGTGTGTGTGTGTGTGTGTGTGTGTGTGTGTGTGTGTGTGTGTGCATGTCTGCAGTTACGTGGTGTTCGATGGCTCCGTGTCACGGCTCTGGGGGCAGGCCCATGACCCTGTGCCCCCACACACCTGGAGCTGACCCTTCGGGGTCTGGGCCCATGTCTGCTGCTGGCCGCTATCTGCTAGCGGGAAGCCCCCCGGCCCAGATGCAGCTGCCAGGGAGGGACGCCTTCGAGGGATGCCTCCTTCTCCTTCCGCTGTGTCCTGGGGGCCATGGCCAGTGTCCTGTGGCTTCCACGCAAGATCCTGGAAGGAGCCCGTGTGCTTCTCTCTGAGGCTCTCCTAACGGAGGGCAAAGCACACGTCCACAATTGCTTTCAGGAGGACTCAAACCACCACAAAGCCGAGTCTGCTGATAAACGCATTCTGGGGCCACGAGTGTCTCGTTTCGAGGGCGCCCCGCCGGAATGCCCACCTGGGGAGTGGACGGTGAGTGGAGACCCTGGCAGGGACCAGGTGCTCTCGAGGGAGACCCACCCCACTGACGCCCGCACCCAGCTCCACGGTCACTGATTCACTTAAAAACAAATGTGACCCCCTTTCCCTGACCCCAGGAAGAATAACCGAGACTCGGACCCTGGCTTCTGTGATGCGTGTTCTCCAGTCCACGGGCTGCAGCTGCCCGCCCCAAGCTGACCGAGTCTGAGCAAGGGGCATCGTGGGCTTCTCTAAACCCACGAGTGACTCTTTCGGAGTCTGACTGCCGGGGACTGTGCCACACGACTACCAAGTTTCCATTTCTGAGTGGAGCTGCTGAAATGATAACGAGTGGAGTCTTAGGAGAATTAAATCACCATTCAAGATGATGAATGAATAACGAACCTCTGCAGAAATCTTTACAAAGCAATGAAATTTAATTTAAATAAAAACCATTTCAATCAGATGTGGAAATGGGAAACCAAACAATTAACATTAAAAAGCTTTGATTAAAGACACTATGCATTCCCATTTTATCTTTGCAAATTGTTTTAATTTAAGATGCTTTTTTTTTTTTGGATGCAGAGAAAGAAAAACAAATTCTCGGCATATCTGGGGAGGGGCAAACCCTCAATGCCAGGGGCTACTTCTCCAAAGACGCGTCTATGAACGAGAAAGCACTTGGCTGAGATCTGACTCTCGGCTCGGGGGAAGGGGGCCGAGAGAGCGGGGCTGGGACACCCCACGCCAAGGCCAGTGGCGGCTCCTCCCCAGGACGCGCCCACCACGACCCCACCTGCTGCCCCGTCAGGCACCAGCTGCGTTTCCACCCCACGGGCCCGAGGGACTCTGGGGCATTCGTATTCGGCTGTTGATTCACGGCCAACTGGCCAGCACGTGGGCTCCTGCCACTCCACAGAACACTCGGACCCGCGTCCATGGTGAAGAGACCCTGCAAGCTGTATCAAGGGGAGGAAAACGCAACCCAACTGGGGAGGCCTCGCTGATGGGGGCGGAGAAGCGGGCACACACACACGGCACACCCGGGGTGGCAGGACCTTCTTCATCATCTGCACACGCTTGTCCCACAGAACCAGCACAACCGGACACGAGGAAGCCACCGGCTTTGCAGGGGTGAAGGGCCCCGCAAGGTGGGCACCCAGCACCCCTTCTAGAAGCACTGGCCACTCAGGGGTGGTCACAGCCACTGTGCAAAGCCCCCGGGCTCCCCTGCCAAGTGCGCGAGGGACAGACAGACAGTGACGCCGCTGAGCAGGGTCTGCCCAGGGCCACGGCTGGGCTCAGCTGAGGGCCCGGCGTGTTCCCCCGGACGCCCTTTGCCCGCACAGGTGACTCCAGCGTCCATGAGCAAAGAGCCACAGCCCGAGCTCTGTGCGGGCCAAGCCCTATGGCTCGTCCTGGAAACCACGGGCCACACGCGCTCTGAAGCCACCGGGGGGAAAGACCCACTGCAGCACCGCACGCCCGGGGCCAGCCCCGAGCCACCAGCCCCGCCCAGCACCGCCCTGGTGGCGACGGGCGTGGGGTCGCTGCTGGAAGCCGGTGGGGCCCCGGGGCCACTGACCGAGAGTTTTCCCATTTTTCAGTGCAGATCACAGAGGCACTAAACTGCCGGGCAAACTGTTAAGGCAGCGGCCGGGACGGGGTGTGGGGGGGGGGCAGCAGGAAGGCCAAAGCCTCACGGGCAGAGCCAGGAGAAACAGAAAGCTGTGTCCTGGGGTCGGCGGGCTTCCTGGCGAGGCGGGAGGGGGCACCCAGGAGCCTGGCCCATCCCCCGGCAACAGAATGGCCAATAGCCAGTCAGTGATGACCTGCCAGTCACCAGGTGAGACAGTCCCGGGCAGCACCTGGCAGCTAGACCCTGTCACCAGACGTAAGCTGTGACTCGAGGAACTATTTGGGGGCAGGGGGCTGTCAAATGTGCACGGGGGACCGAGCAGGCCGGGAACGGAGCCGGGAGTGCCACATCTTCAGTGGTGACTGTGTTAAAGCACCTTGGGGACCCCAACCGTGGCACACCTTGACGGGTCCATGACAAGGGCGGGGGCTGGCCGCCACCACCATGTCCAGGGGCACCAGGCAGGCGGGATGCAGTGGGGGTGGGGTGGACAGCCCGCTCCCGGGCAGCGGCTCAGGGCCCAGGGGGAAGATGGGCAGAGGGCGGAGCTCTCAGGGATGCCCCCTGCTCTGCCTCCTCTGAGGAAGCTCTGAACACTGACCCTCACCAAGACCGGAGCACCACAGAACCGTCACCTGCCACCACACCCTCCTCGTGCCACCACACCCTCCTCACAGAAGGAAAACTCAGCCGAAAGCACGAACCAACAACTACATCCACTTTTTTCTAATGCAGAAACTGGATCTGTTGATGTGCAAAAAAAGCCTTTTAAAACATAGTCACAAACCATCTCAGAGCTTAACAATATGAGGTTTCAAACAAAACAGATTCCTCCCCTCCCGAGGGTGCGGGGGTCGAGGGGTCTTGCCCTTTACTCGGACTCTCAAGGGGTCTTGCCCTTTACTCAACGATGGTCTACTAGCCATCGTGACATGAACCCTACAGGGGTCTTAGTCCTCTTTCACCTCTATGTGAAAACAACGCGTGGTAAAATAGCCTGGAGGGCTGGGGAGATCGCACAGTGGGGGGGCTCTGCCTTGCACTCAGCCAAGTCTGAGCCCCGGCACCCCGTGGGGTCCCCAGAGCTCCGCAGGAGTGAGCCCTGAGCACAGGGCCAGGATGGGGTCCCGAGCACCACTGTCTTGGTCAGTTCACTTCTTTTAAATGCCCACAGACTTTTCTTCCCCACTAGGACAGAACTTTCACTTATAGGCAGTGACGAGTCAAGAAGCTCTTAAGACGAGATCTCATTTTCGGGCTGAAAGCAATTCTACAAATATTTGGATATTGTTCTGATGCTACCAGATAAAGTGGTGAAAAAGGGAATCTCAAGAGGCCATTTTCTTGCCTGACCAAGAGAACTAACAGGGAATAGGCAGGATGGTGCGTCGACCTCCTGGCTAACATAGAACCAACATGGGCCAACATGGAGCCAACATAGGCCAACATGGAGCAACATGCAGCCAACATGGGCCAACATGCAGCCAACATGGGCCAACATGGGCCGACATGCAGCCAACATGGGCCAACATACAGCCAACATGGACTCAACATGGGGTCAACATGGGCCAACATGAGCTGACTCCGCAGGGCCAACCCAGAGCCAACATGGGCCAACATGAGCTGACTCCGCAGGGCCAACCCAGAGCCAACATGGGCCAACATGAGTTGACTCCGCAGGGCCTGGCTCTGGATGGAGAAGTCGCCCGACTGCCAGCGGCCACTGCCGCAGCCTCTCACACATGCCAGGCTACAGGAGCAGCTCGTCAGCACACACGGCTGTACACATGCTCTGTCCAGCGGCAGGGGATTCCTTCCCCGACACCCACGCCCAGCCCACAACTCACCCTCCAGAACACCTTGCTCTCCCTCTGACCCACGATGCAGCAAATGTCTCTGCCGCGCTCGGCAAACTCGGGATTATTTTAGGGTCAAAGCTGCTGGTGTGACCCCCCCCCTCCTCTTTGCAGGTTCCTGGTCCCCCGAGCGTGTCAGCAACCATCAGATCATCTTCCTCTGTCCGCACACACCCTGCAGGCAAGCCCCAGGGGCTGGAGGCCAGGAAGCAGGCCGGAGCCGGGCCAGCCGTCAGCAGAGTGGGGTGCTGGGCTTCCGTCCGCAGGGAGCCGGGGGCTGACGCAGGACCCTGCAGCCACAGGCTCCCCTCACTGGACCCCGGCCCCACCAACGCCAGGCAGTCTGCGAGCACAAGGTTTGAAAAGCGCTCCTGTGAGGTGGTGGTGACCCCCTGCCCTCTCCCTGCACACGGCCTCAACGTCTCACAGCCTCAAAGAAGGCGGCAACGGGCCAGTAAGCAAAGGAGCAAAGAAACTTGGCCAAACGGGGAAGGCCATGTGAGGAGGCCCAGGCCAGCCACCCGCCCTCCCCACGCACTGTCTCTGGGGGTCCCCCGGGAACAGTGGGGAGTCGGAGAGGCGGCGGCAAGAGAGCTGACGAGGAAAACAAGAGGCAGAGCAGCGTGGTGACGCCACACGAGCTTCCACCGACTGCTGACAAGCAGAAGCCCTTTCTGAAGTCTGAGGGGAGAGAGGAAGCCACAGCTGAAAGCCACGGGGCGCTGGAGACGGGCCGCAGGAGGCCAGGTGGGCTCCCTGGAGGAGGCGGAGGGCCTGGCGTTGCCCTGAGTGCCCGTGATGCATCCTGCTCACCGGGGCGGGCACGAAGGCTGGCGAGTGGCCCAGAATCAAAGCTGCTGCCTCCGAGCCCAGCATGGCCCCCGAGGGTCCTCCAAGTGGTGTTCGGGCCACTGCTCAGTGCTGGGGGGTGCGAGGGGTTGGGGTCCGACACGCCTTCGTGGGCACGCGGCGCCTGCAGCGGGGGGAGAAGCTCTTGTCCCCTGGTGCAGCAGGACCACCGGGCTGCCTGGACAAGCATCTTCAAGCCCCAGAGAACACTGGTTTTCTTCTTTCTAGTTTCTAATTCCTCAATTTCTGACCAGAGCAAGCAACATTCCCGACCCCGCAGTGACCCCTGGCAGACTGCACAGAGGACGCCAGGAGAGCGCTGCCCCCTTAGCGGGCAGTGGCCATCACCCGGAAACACGTCACCGAGCTCACGGGGCGTCATCTGTGCAGGGTGCTGAGGTGGGAAACATCAACGTGTGACACGAAACATCACACAGGTGGGGATGCCCAGAGCCGCAGGGGCGAAGGCAGCACGGGGGCCGAAGGGAGGCCCAGCGGGAGCAGGGGAGGGGGCGGACGTGCCAGGGAGCGTGCTGAGGCCAGCGGCGGGGAAGGGGCACTCTCCCCCAGCGCCCGGCTCCTGCCCACTGAGCTGCTCCCAGAGCAGGAGGGACCAGCCGGGAGGGGGCTCCAGCCCAGACCCCGGCAGCCAAGAGCAAGGGGGTGACAGCAGCGCGCGCTGGGCGCTGCCAACCGCAGCAGAACCTGCCCTTGATGTGGCGATAAAGCCAGGAACCCAGAAACCGCAGAAGGTATTTCAACAAAAGAAACGGAACAGGCGGAATTGGTTACAGTTGCGCGGGGCTGGAGGAGCAAAATAGCAACAGGGTTTGGGGAAACAGAGAAAACACCAGCAGCCCCCGGCGCTGACCATAGAAGGGCAAGAAATCCTCGAGCTTAGGAGGAAAAGAGGCGTGAGGTGTACATGCACGTGCGCGCACACACACACACATGCATACACACGCGCGCCCACATGCACGTGCATGCATGTACATGCACGTACACACACGCTCACACACATGCGCACGCACGCGACGCGCACATGCATGCATGCACACACACGCACATGCATGCACGTACACACACGCTCGCACACACGCATGCATGCACACACACGCACATGTATGCATGCACACACATGCACACATGCATGCGCACAGACACACACACACACACACACACACACGGTGGGCCAGACGCCAGCAGGCGCAACCTGGCCCCAGAGGGTAGAATCAGAGAGAAGCCTGGAAGGGCAGCACTGGCCAGCGTGTGGGCACCTGGGCACCAGGGCGGGTCCCCTCTGCCACCCCGCCATGGGCAGGCCCCAGGGCTCCCCCCCCAGCCAAATCTGCAGGGCTGAGATGACACCAGGTGGCGGGCACGGGCGCACCGCGCTGGAGTTCCCGGCACCAGGGCATGCGTGCCCCGTGCTGAGGAGAAGGCGAGACCAAGTGAAAGGGGAACCGGCTCATCATGGGCCCGAGGAGCCGTCTCTGACCCTCTGCCAGACGCACCTCAACAGCAGCAAACATTCCCAGCTCCACCCTCCAGCCCGCAGAGGCTCTGGCTCTCCTTCCTGCCACCCCGGCTCCGCGCAGGGCTCGGCTCTCCTCCCCGAGATCTTCGAGTCCCCTCCGATCCCTGGATCTCCTCGGGACCTCCGGGTCTCCTTTCCGGGGCTGGACGGACCCTGGATCACCTGTTTTGCATTGCAAAGCAGCAAGAACAGGGACCCGGAAACCCAGTGCTGCAAACTGCCAGCTACCCTCCACGGCTGCAGCCCTTCTTGATGGGTACTTTGTAATTCAGATCCCCAAGTGCTCTCAAGCCACAAAAACAGTTACTCCTTTTGGGGGGTTCGGTGCAGGTTCCAAGAACCCGGGCGCTGTCACGAAGTCAGAACACTTTCATTTCCTCTTTCACACATTTAACCGGCATGTGACAGCACTTTAATGCATCAGCAAAAGTTGGCAAATTCCGTTTTCTTCTTCTTTTTTTATTTAATAAAATATTTTTAAAAGGAGGGGCCAGCCAGAGCCCAGAAGGCTGGGCACGTGCTTGAGGGGGGAGGGCCACTCGAGGGTTCCACGTGGCCCTCGCTCCCTTCACACGAACTGGCCGTAGCTGCCAGCACCCAAAGCCAGAACAACGCTGCCTGTGCGATCTCTTGGATTTGTGTTAAAAAGCATGGCTGGTGTTTTAGAGCACGATTATGGGGCATCTTTAACCCAGAGCAAGAGGCGAGATGAGTGTTCCTTGTTTTCCTCCCTTTTAGCTGCATGCGTTCCTCTCTGAAACACCAGCTAGAGTGAAGGGAAAGCACAGATGCCAACATTCCAATTTCTTGGTGCATCCACTTAACAGAACCGATCTTTAAGAGACTCCGAGAAATCGTGCCAGATGGTAGTTTTTATGCCATTTAATCTAAAGAACTTTCTTGCATTCACTTCGTTTGGCAGAGCCAGGGACCGAACCCTGGGCCTCAATCACGCAAGGCCTCAGAGTCAGGGTCGCTGCCCACATCCGCGCGGTCCGGAACCCAGGGGACAGTGGACACTGCGCCTCTGCTCAGCTGCAGGGCACGGGGGCCAGGTCAAACACAACACCCGGGACAAGGCAGCGCCGGGAGGGGAGGGCTCCCACGGGATGAACCACGCCCGGGACGTCTCTCACAGCCGCCGCTGGGTGAGGGGAGCGAAACACTTTCCTTCAGGGCCTCAACATTGAAACCTGGCAGAGAGGCGAGTCTCTGGAACTTCTCGCCCCAGGCTGCCCTGGGCCCGACAGGGAGGGCCACGACGTGGAGTCCTTAAGGCACTGTGCTGGCACGTGTCCACCTGGGCTGCATCCACAGCACCGCACCGTCCCGAGCCCCGCCAGGAGTGACCCGAGTGCAGAGCCAGGAGCACGTCCTGGGCATGGCTGGACACGGCCCCGAAACCAAAAACAAATTTTCTTTTTCCATTGTATTGGTACACCAAACTTTCTTTCTTTCTCTCTTTCTTTTCTTTCTTTCTTTCTTTTCCTTTCTTTCTTTCTTTCTTTCTTTCTTTCTTTCTTTCTTTCTTTCTTTCTTTCTTTCTTTCTTTCTCTCTCTTTCTCTCTTTCCTTTCTATGTTTTTTAATGAATGGCTGTGAGATAGTTACAGACTCACAAACTTTAGTGATGAAGTTCGGGTCATACAGTGAGCGAGTACCCACTCGCCACCACCAATGCTCCCAGTATCCCTCCCACCAGCCCCTGCCTCTGTGGCAGGGACCCTCCCTCTCACGCTCCCCTTGGGCGTCACGGCTTGCCGTGCAGGTGCCCAGCGGCCATCCTGTTTGGTCCACAGTCTACTCTCAGCACCCATCCCATCCCGAGCGGGCCCTCGGGGCATCCTGCTGGGGACTCTGGCACCGAGACCCATCGCTCTGCCCGGCCCTGTCACTTCCTTCCTCCTGCGTCCCCCAGTGACTGTCCCCGTCATGGACAGAGCTGGGCAGCATCTCCAGGAGCAAAGACCTTAGAGGGGCCACTTGCAGCTAACAGGGAAAAGAACGTCCCCACCATCGGTGTTCCTGGGCCTGGTTCCCGCAGAACGGCCGCTGGACGGTGCAGAGCCCCGTCCACTGCGTGAGAGCCGGCCCTCACCCGAGGCTACCGGGCGCCCCTCACAAGCCAGCCAAGCAGGTTTATCCCCCCCGCCCCCCCACACACACGGGCTCGTCTCCCTCCACCCACCCAGCACGCCAACCTGTGACTGTACATGCGGCTCTGATCCAGCCCCGCTCAGGCCCACGTGTGGGCCGTGTCCTGAGGCAGCCCAGAAGCCAAGACCAGTCCGGTCAGTGGGGACAAGGAACACGGGGCCATTGCGGCCACCCCACCAAGCGCAGAGAGCTTCCTGCCAGTGGTCAGCTGTCGGAGGGTCTGTCCCTGCGCGAGCTGCCCGGCCCGGCTCCCTGCTGCAGCTGCCCGGCCCCTCCCCCGCCGCCCTCCGCCTGCAGCGAAGGCCACCAGCAATCATTATCTCCAGCTCAATTAGCCTCACAAAGACATCAATCTGGTTCTAATTAACACCGTCACCTACTTTCTGGCTCTCCCAGTGTGGAGGAGCCGCAGGGGGTCAGAGAGCTCCGAGTGCCCTTATCTGCCGCCCCCCCACACCCAGGGGTGCTGAGAGCCTCCCAGGGAGGCGGCTCCGGGACCGTGCAGGGCCCCTCCCCACCCCAGTCCCTGCCGTCCAAAGGGAGCCCCCACGGGCGCCTCAGCTCCAGGCCTGTGTGGGGAGTCACCACGCCCCAAGCCACACACACCCGGGAACCCTTTTCACTTGGCAGAACCAGGTGCCATTTCCTGCAAAGGCGTGAGAGCCCGCAGCCCTGGCGGGCTCAGGCCCCTGGACCAAGCAGGCGACCCCCCGGGGCCGCGGGCTCTGCAAAGGCCCCACTGACCACAGGCCTTCGCACGTGGTCCCAGAGCCCCCACCCCAAACAGACCGCAGGTGTGGACCCCTCAGGAGGGAAACTACCAGGAGAACCACACAGTCTCCTCGCGAGAATCCCCCGGGCCCGCCCGGCTAACGTGCCTTTGTGCGGGGTCAGGTGTGGACTCACCAGGGCTAACCACAACGCCCATCTCTGAGACTTTCTAAGAATCTTCAGTGGAGGCCACAGACGCGCCGGGGGTCGGGGGGGGGATGCTGGGTTCAGCCCTGCGAGGGCTGGGGGAGTCGAGGGAGGCGCCCGAGACACGGCCAGCTGTACCGAGACGCTCCTGCCCCTTCAGGGGGTTGGGCTGTCTCCCTGCAAACAGGCCGCAGAGGCAGCATCACTGTCCCCAAAGTCCCTCCCGTGAGGTCAGGGCCAGCCCTGCAGGCCCCCTCCCCCCCGCCCCTGTGTGGGCCCCCGGTGCTGCCAGGCACGGGGTCTGTACCTGGTGCTTCGTCATCAAGGGGGGGGCGGAAGGGCATTTCCGGCTCACAGTGCTCCTGGGCGCTGGGCACGGGCCCGCCGCCAAGGCCGGGAGACTGGGCTCACTCTTCCCCGAGAACAAAAGCAGCGTTCCGCATCCGGGCCGGAGCCGCTCAGCTTACAGGAAGGAAGGGCTGGCGCTCACGGCACCTGAGCCCGGCCCGGAGACAGCAACTTGGCTGCACCCGAACCCAAGACCTGGCGAGGAGTGGGGGGAGGGGGGACGGGCGCAGCCCCCCGCACCCGCTACTGCACCCATGGTTCACTCTGCAAGAAAGGCACCCGGAAAGGCACCCAGAGGACGCGCACACCCTCCATCACAGGACGGACCCCAGACTCGCAGCTCGGCCCTCGCCAGGGCCCTGCTGGGTTGTGCCTCTCACGCCTGGGGCACATGTCCGGACAGACATGGCGGAACCCGGACCACGGGCCGTCAGCACCACCCACACCCACTTCCTTGGTGCGCAGTGAGGGTCTTCCAAGGCCACAGCAGGCCAAGGAGACCCCAGGGATGGGCAGGGCCCACCCACGCTCGCCTGGCACAAAAGTCAAGCTCCCCCTGACTCACCGGGGGTCCCCCACCTCCGGCCCTCCCACCCAGGGGGTCTCGGAGACGGCCTCCTGCCCACCTTCCTTTTAAACGCCAACAGGAGGCCAGGCCGTGAGATCAGGGCCACTCGCCGCTTCTGACTGAAACTGCCGGTTTTCGTGACTGTGGGAGCTCAGGGGGCTTCTAGAGAACATGAAACAAACTGACCCGAGGACGAGGAAGGAGAACTCGGTTTCCTCACGAGCTGTTTTTCGGAAGCCAGCAGATAATACGTAACACACATAAAATGCATAAAGTCCGCTTCCGGGGCCAGCTCCTCCTGTCCACCTCGAAGAAACGTCCGCTGCACCGTCCGCAGACTGACCCTCCTCTCCACACGGCCAGATCCGAGCAGTAAGAACCCACGTCTGGAGCCAGCGAGGCCTCCCCCTGCGGTGCCAGCCGGGGGCAGAGCACGGGCACAGGCCCGAACTCGTGTCCTGCAGGACCAGCGGCCTCCGCGAGGGGCAGGCGCAGCACCCGCCTCCGCCCGAGAGCCGCCCGACCACGCACACGGGGCCGGGCAGCACTGCGCACGTGACACCTCAGGCCAGTCTCCAGGCACCAGGCCTGTCCACCCCGGCCCAGTGAGCAGCCTTGGCCGGGAGCCCCGGGGAGGTGCCAAGACACACGGAACAGAGGCCGAAGCAGGTTTCTGGAAGATTCAAGGACTGGGTAGCTGACCAGGAACCACGAGGAAACACGAATACAAACAGTGGGCTTGGAAGAAAGCAGCCGATTTCCAAAGGGCAGGCCCAGAAAACCACCCTGCCACGTACACACGCACACACACACGCACAGACTCAGTACACAAGCACACACATGCACACACACATACAAACTCATGCACACAGGCATACACACGCACACACATGCATACACACATGCACAAACTCATGCACACAGACATACACACGCACACACACATGCATACACACATGCACAAACTCATGCACACAGACATACACACGCACACACACAAGCACACACATACACATGCACACATACACACGCGCACACGCAAACTCATGCACACAGGCATATACAGCACACGCACACAGGCATACACACATGCACACAAATGCGCGCACATGCAGAAATGCATGCACACGTGCAAACACGCACACATACAGAAACGCATACACACACACGCACACATGTATACATTCACGCATGCACACACGCACACATGCACACACAAATGCACATGCAGGAAGCACGCACACACAAACTCATGCACACATGTAGGCACACACATGCGCACACATGCACACACGCACATGCACACATGCATACAATCCCAAAGAGCAGGACGGGACCTCGCACGACCTTCACTGGCCATCTGCTCAGGAAAGCCCCAGCCTTAAGTACGCGGCGTCGGTGGGAAGAAGGAAAGAGCCACGGATGTGCCTGACGTGACCCAGCGGGGCCTACACGCAGCACCTGGGAGACGGCCCGGAGACCCCGAGTCTCTGGGAGGCAAAGGGCAGGGACGGCAGGACCCCCACGTACCCTCTGCCTCCACATCTGCCATGTCCCGCACGCTGAGGGGGGACGCACAGACGCTGGCCACGAGCCCCCGGCCCACTCAGCCGCTCCCGTGGCACCCGAGACTCGCCTCCTCCAGGCTGGGCACGGGCTGCCTGTGCTGCCCGGCCCCCCTCCGGGACGCAGGGCTGCGAGCACCGTCTGCACTGCCGAGACGCCCACTGGAATGGGGCCAGTGCTGCTCGGAGCTGGGCTCCGCAGACAGTGCTCCAAGGCGGCTCTGCCCGACCCGCACGCACTCCACGGGACCACGGGCTCCGCTGCTCCGTGCACGTGTGCCAGACCTGGTCCCTGCGGGGCCCTGGCAACCGAGCGAGGGATCAAGGCCTGGAGTCCCCGTCGGAGTCCAGGCCCCCGGAAGGCTAGAGGGTCTTCCCGTGAGCTCAGGCATCACGGCTCCAAAACCCGCCTGAGAAGCCCCTCGGCCGTTCTTCGCTGGACCTGGCACGTCCCGGCTTCCGCGACGGGCAGCTGTGGAGCCACCAACGCCCCCAGCCACGCCCCGCGGCACACCTGGGGGCACCCACGTCGTGACAGCAGACCCAGCCCACCCTGAGAGGCAGGCGGGGGCAGCCCGGGCCCCCAGCAGCAGGCCACAGCCCAGGCCGTGCTGGCGAGAGGCGGCACCCGCTTCACCGGGCCTGGTTAAAGCCCACCCAGCGGCTCCCCAGCCAGGAAGGGCCGTGCCAGGCGGGCACGAATGCCGGCCGTCAAACTCCCAAGTGGAAGCCGACGCTGCACGAGCAAACACTCGGCAAACACTCGGCGGGCCTCGGCCGAGAGGAGCCGCAAGGGGCGGGGGGCGGTGCTCCTGGAGGAGCCCCGTGTGCAGGCGCCCGAGAGGCCGGGCCGGGGCACCGTCGGCCTTCCTGTGGCAGTGTGAGTCAGCAGCCCGGAAGGCGGCTGCTTCCTGAGGCCGGCTGAGAGGAAGGGCTCGGCCCCGGGACCCTGCGGCCCGTCACAGGCAGGGCCGGGCTCTGGGGGAGGGGCCACGCCATGCCCCAGGCAGCCCCGCACAGGGCACTCGCTCCCGTCCACCGTCCACGTCCCAGGCAGGGCCCAGTTCCCCTGCGCCCTGCCCCACCCCCTGCCTCGGCCTCTCCCCGGCCCTCCCCCACAGGGACTGACCCGCCCGCCTCGCCCTGCACCCACGGCCCCTCAGGGCTCACCCTCACACCTCCCGAGGCTGCGCTGGGTAACCCGGGCCAGGCGGGACACAGACATGCCAGGGCATGTGGCCAGAGCACTGTGGGACGGGGCACTCAGGCCCTGGGGCTGGACGCTCCCCCTCATGGGGAGGGCAGTGGGGAGGGCAGAGGGCAGTGGGGAGGGCAAGGGCAGAGGGCGGGGGGGGTGCGGCAGCTTGGTGGGCACGAGCCTTTCCGGGTCACGTGTCCCTGTCGGGTTTCAGGTGATGCCCTGGCCCGCGCGTGGCCTGGGCGTGCACTCGCACTCGAGGCGGCGAAGGACCTTCCCCTCCGGCCCGCCCGGAGCAGCGGGCAGCGACTGCGACTCGGCCGCCTCCCGAGAGCTGCAGTCTGTGGACACGGGTCCCGGGCCGGGTGCTTCTGGCTCCTCCCCTCCAGCCCAGCTGTGGGGGGGACGGCGTCCACCCGGCCACGCCAGGGGGCGGCAGGACAGGCCGGGCGGGGGCCAGGGGCAGGGCCTGAAGTCCACACGCCCGAGCGGGGAGCTCCGGCCGCAGGGACAGACACATGTGGCCGCCTGCCCTCCTGCCCGCCCGCCGTGGGCGTGGCGAGACTGCCCCTCTCCTGGGGTGTCCAGGCCAGCAGCCCGCGTGGCGAGAGGACGCTGCGTGGCCCAGGGAGCTCCGTGCCCCCCTCCCGCGGGCCGAGAGCAGCTCGACGCTCTGCCCGTGAGACGCGATGGCCCAGTGGCCGGCGAGGCCCAACTGCCGGTTACAGACCCGGGGGCAACTGCGGGGTCCGGCCACTCCTGGGCGCTCCTGAGACAGCCCCTGACACGCCGGGCGCCCACGTGGCCCCGCCCGAGGGCACCTGACCTCCTTCCCGGACACGGGCCACAGCAGCTGGGCAGCGGGGTCTGGCCCGGCGGTCACCCGGGCTCAGGGTGCAGCGGGGACGGGCAGGGGCGCCTGCAGGCCTGCGGCGGGGAGGACACCGCAGGCCTCGAGGCACGAGACGAATGCTCGGCTGCCCGCGAAACCCAGGCACTCGGGAGCCCCGGCCAACGGGTGCTCCGGCCCCTGGCCTGTGGGCAAACGAGGGGGCTCGAGTGTCCTGGCACAGTGAAGTTCGGTTCCACGGGGGCCGGAGAGACAGCACAGCGGGGAGGGGGTTTGCCCTGCACGTGGCCGACCCGGTTTCGATTCCCAGCATCCCATAGGGTCCCCTGAGCACTGCCAGGGGTGATTCCCGAGTGCAGAGCCAGGAGTGACCCCTGCACATCGCTGGGTGTGACCCCCCAAAAAAAGCAAGTTTGGTTTTGAAGGTTAAACGGAGACGAGTAAGGTGTCAGCCACACGCCAAGACCCAGGCCCGTGTTCTGCAAACCGCACAGGGAACCAGGACACGCCTGAGTCTTACTGGCTCCCTGGCTGCGTCCTCCCCACCCCGCCCGTCTGTCGGGGCGTCCCGTGTCGACCCGGCCCAGGGAACACTCTGCTTCCCCGGCCGCGAGCAAGCAAACGCGCCTTCTCGTCCACTCTGCTCTCCCCCACGACCTGGACAGACGCCAACCCCGGGGCGGGGCCCTCGACATGACACGCCCACAGCGGCCCCCAGCCGAGCCCTCTGGCCTCTTCCTGAGCTCAGGGCCGCCCCGACCGAGGGCGGCAGGACTGTGGGGGCACGAAGGCATGTGCACAAGCAGGAGCTCCAGCGCCCGCCGCTGCCCAGCAGACGCCCCGGACGGTCACCCACGTGGCACCGACACCCCCTGCCCTGCGCTGGCCTTCCCGGGGACCCGAGCCAGCCCCGCCCCGGCCAGCACAGGGCAGCGCCCCCGGCGGGTTCCCTCCCTCAGCACCTGCCCAGGGCCCTGGGGCACCGCTGGCCTCCTCTGCCCCTCCCCAGGCCCTGAGTGCTCGTCCTCCGGGGTCCCGGCCAGTGCCCGGTGCCAGGGGCCCGCAGTGCCAGATGGACAGATGGACCCGCAGCCGCCCAGGCAGCTCAGGGGCAGCTCCTCACCCTCTCCCGAGGGCGGTTCCCATCGCACCCAGCACCGCCCGGGGCCGCCCCAGCCGTGTGCAGCCACGCGAGGACAGGGTTCACGCCGCCCCTGCCCCTGCCCCCTCGGGCCCCTCGAGTGCACACGCCCCGCCCCATGCCCAGACACACGGGTGCCGGGCGTCCTGACCTCAGGCTCTTCTCTGCCCACGGCACCAACCAACTCTCCCCGGCTCAGGAGGGACGGCGGGGGCCCGAGTGGGAAGCAGCTTTCCCGGAAACACGGGGCACTGCGGTCCGGGGGCGAGGGGTGTCACGTTCCCAGGCGACCCGGCGGGTCTCGGCCTGCGTGTCCCCCCAGACCAGCACCAGCCGCAGGCAGGGCCGTGCGGGAGCAGCGGCAGCACCGCGGCTGGCTCACTGGTCTGGCCAGGTCTGGAACTGCCCCGGGAGCCGGGGTGTCTGGGGTCAGGGCCGATGCTGGACCCTGCGACCACGCGTCCCCCAGGGCCCCGGAGTCACCTGGCCTGGACACTCACCACAAGCGCGGCCATCCGCGCAGGCGCAGGGCCAGCCGGCCAGGGCCACTGGCCACAGCCCACAGGCAACCCGCGTCCACCCACGGGGCCAGCACCAGGGAGGCAGCAGGCGGGAGGTGGTTCCCGGAGGCCAGAAGCACAGGTGGAGGCAGGCGACCTCTGCCAGGCGGATCCCACAGGACGGCCAGAGCCGCTGCCCCAGTGAAAGGGACGCAACGGCTGCCGGCGGAGCACTGGGACACGCTGCTCCTGCCACTCAGACAGACGCAGGGCACAGGCGGGAACGAGGGACTCCGGGGTCCGGCCACACCCAGAGGCGCTCAGGGCTTACTCCTGGCTCTGCACTCAGGAGTCACTCCGGGTAGTGGCGAGGGACCACTGGGGTGACAGGGACTGACCCTGGGCCAGCCACGCGCCCACGGTACCATCTCTCTGGCCTGAAACGGATTCCTCCTCCGCGCTCTCAGCCGTGAGGCAAAGGGCTAACACGGCCACTCGCAGACGGTGACGGAATAAAAAGGGCCCGTCTTAAAGCTGCCACGGAGCAGAAACAGAGATGGGCCGTGAAGGGGCCGAGAGCACTCTAGCCGCGAAGGACGCACGGCGCCTGGGAGGGAACGTGTTATTTGTGCGTCTAAAAAAGTAAAGGAAGGCACTGCGCAAACATCTTAATGTTTTTTTCAAAGGGTATATGCCATTTTAAGTATAAAAATAATCCAAGTATCAACACACAGAGGCACACACGCACTCACATGCACACACACGTTCTTCACACACACAAATACACACAGAGACAACACACGCACTCTCACTTTCAGACACACGCGCACACAGACCCACACACTCTCACTGACACAGACCCACACATGCACTCTCACACTGACAGACCCCACGCAGACCCCACCCCCACCATACTCAGGCTGCGTCTCTCTGGGGCTCTGGGTGGGCGTGTGGCCGAGTGCCCCCTCCCGCTGCGGCTGAGGCCCCCCCAGGCCCCACGGGCTGGTCACAGGCTGGTCACGGCCCGCGTGTCCGTCTCCACAGCCGCACCCGGGCGCAACAGTGCCGCGGGCAGCTGTCTCCGGGGCTGGAGCCCACTCTGGGGTCTAAGAAAGGGGCTTCCCAGGGCCTGCTCGGGGGCCAGGCCTCCCCCCGGGCTTTCAGTCACCGGGCTGGGGTCCACGTGGGCCTGAGGGGGAAGCGGAGCTGCCGGCTGAGGGCTGCAGGTCACCCAGGGGCACTCGGCCGGGCAGTGCTGGGCGGGAGGGAACTGGCCTGGAGGGCGACTCAGCCCTCCAACCGCGTGCCCCAGGGCCGGCACAGGGACGAGGCCTGCTCCCCGTGCTCCCCGCTCCCCCGAGCTCCCCGCTCCCTCGTGCTCCCCCGAGCTCCCCGCTCCCTCGTGCTCCCCCGAGCTCCCCGCTCCCTGTCCGTGGCCCCTCCGGACCCACAGCCTCTCCCTGCCACGGAGGGGCGCCCCACCCACAGACCCAGCAGCTTCCCCGGCCACACCGCCTGCTTCTGAGGAGCCGGAGTCGCCTCACCAGCGAGGACAGCAGCCCCCACGCCCCCGCAGGCCGAGCAGCCCGCGTGTCTGGGCTGCGAGTCTGCATGTACCGGACCTGCGTGTCCTGGGCGTGCGTGTCTCCATGTCCTGGGCCTGCATGTCTGTGTGTCCTGGGCTGCATGTCCTGGGCCTGCATGTCTGTGTGTCCTGGGCCTGCGTGTCTGTGTGTCCCGGGCCTGCGTGTCTGAGTGTCCCGGGCCTGCGTGTCTGCGTGTCCCGGGCCTGCGTGTCTGCGTGTCTGTGTGTCCCGGCCTGCGTGTCTGCGTGTCTGCGTGTCCCGGCCTGTGTGTCTGTGTGTGTGGGCTGCGTGTTCCGGGCCCCCGTGTCCCAGCACCAGGACTCGGGCCTCGGAATCGCAGGCGCCAGAGCCAACGGGCCGGGCCAGCGGCCGACTGTGTCCCCCACGACAGCCCCGGCAGCTGGGCTGCGGTGGGCACAGGGGGGCACCAGGCAGCCGGCCGGGGCAGGAGCACTGTCCTCTCGCGGGTGGCATCCCGAGCGGGCGAGTCACAGCCGCGTGTCCCGATGGCAAACGCCATCGTCCCGCTGACGCCTCCAGTGCTCACGGGCCCTGGCTGGGCGGGGTCTCCTCGTCCCGCAGCAAAGCGGCCCCAGCAGCTTCTCTCGCGCTGGCCGGCGTGCGTGTGACAAACGGGGGGGGGGGCGCCCATCAGAGGGGCGGGTGGCGCCCGCTGCGCGGGCAGGACCTGCGTCCCCGGCCTTCCTGCCCTGTCCACAGGCGGGCGGAGAGGCCACGCGGGAGGGCTCGGGCTGCACACGAAGGCCTGAGACACGCGAAGGCCACCAAGGGCTCTGGCACTTTCCGGACTCTTTTAGGACTCACTTTCAGGAAACTGGTTCCCGCTGCCTGAAACTTGCAGAGGGGCCCTGTGGTAGGCCACGGGCACACAGGAGTGAGCGCGAGTGTGTGTGTGTGTGTGTGTGAGTGTGTGTAAGTGAGTGAGTGTGTGCGTGTGTGTGTGTGAGTGTGCGTGAGTGTGTGTGGGTATGCGTGTGAGTGTATGAGTGTGAGAGTGTGTGTGAGTGTGTGTGCGTGAGTGTATGTGAGTGTATGAGTGTGTGAGTGCGTGAGTGTGTTTGGGTATGCGTGTGAGTGTGCGTGAGTGTGTGTGCGTGTGAGTGTGTGTGGGTATGCGTGTGAGTGTATGAGAGTGTGTGTGAGTGTGTGTGCGTGAATGTATGTGAGTGAGTGTGTGAGTGTGTGTGGGTATGCGTGTGAGTGTGCGTGAGTGTGTGTGCGTGTGAGTGTGTGTGTGTGTGCGTGTGTGAGTGCATGTGTGAGTGTGAGTGCGCGTGAGCGTGTGCACAGGGGTGGGGGCATCAGGCCAACGCGGCGCCGAGCGTTCCCGAGAGCCGAGTCCAGCCTTCTGCTGTCGAACTGAGCGGCTGCGGCAGCTCTGCTCGCGGGCACGGGCTCCTGCGAGGACTCGGGGGTATCTTACTTGCAGGCAGGTTGGCCAGGAGGGGCCAGAGCGCGCAGGGGGCAGCAGGGGGCAGCAGGGGGCAGCAGGGGCACCTCCCCCCGTCCTGGCCTCACGAGTCCTGGTCGCCTCCCCCCAGGGCCCCCCGACAGTTGGCCGGTCTGTCCTGAGACGGGGGAGCCGCGTGCCAGCACAGCCCCACACAGACGGCTCGGGGAGGAGACCCGGCCCCCGCTCCTCCCACGGCCGCCCACAGAGGAACGGGGTCTTGGCCCTCGATGACCAGCCCAGGGAGGCCCCGCCCGGCCCCGGAGGTTCTGACGTGCCCGCAGGAAGCTGCGGGTCTGGTCTGGGCTCTCCTGAGACGCACGGGGAGCAGGTGGGTGGGAGCGCGAGCTGAGGGCACCGGCCAGAGAGAAGTCAGGGGAGCCTGTTCTCGCCGTCGTCCGGGGCTGAACTCTGAACCCGCTCAGCCCCTGCGTGGCACGCGGCCCCCAGGCTGCGCCTCCCGGCTCAGGGACATCGGGCCGGCCGCTCAGACCCCCAGGGCTGGTGCTGGAGAACTTGGTGGCAGGGTGAGAGAGGACAGGAAGGCGGGGGCTGTGCAACCAGCCGCGTCTCCCCCGGGACAGGACTGGGACCCTCCCGAAGTCCCTCCCGGGGTGGGCACGGGAGCCAAGTGCCAAGGCCAGGCCAAGGCCGGGGATGGTCCAACGGACTCACACTCACGTCTCGGGACTGAGCCCGAGGGAGCACCCGGCCCCACCCGACAGACGGAGCACGGCAACCGCAGGGCACGATTCACGGAAAAGGGACGAGGGAGCCTCTCTCCAGCCCCACGGCCACCCCAAGCCCTCGTGAGTGGGCACAGGGGCCCGCCCGTTCCCAGAACACCCCCACCCAGGCAGGGCCACAGCCGTGCCGGCCTGGCCTGGGAAGGCTGGACCCTCCCACCCCAGACCCGGCACCTGGAAGCCAATTCCCAGTAACCAGTTAGGAAATATTCACGTAACGTAAACGCAAGTCGCCATCCGATGGTTCCCCTCACTGAAGTGAACCAAGTGGGCAAATCTCCCTGCAGGACACGTTCCTCAGCGGCTGGGGCAGCCTCGCCCCAGGACACACAGCAGAGTTTTGTTCGAAGGGAGAGGAGAGACAATGAAAGCAGAGCCGCCAGACCCCCAGGAGCACCAGTCTCGTCTCAGCGACTGCCTCGAATTCTGGACTCTACTTACCCCACAAAGGGAAGGACAAAGCTGAGACAAACACGTGCAAAGAGAGAACTGCAGGGAGGGAGATGGATCGAGTCTATTCACAGGATCCGCCGAAAACTCCAGGTATGCAGGTCGTGTGACTGAAACCTCCAGGTCCGCATGAGTCAAGATGGGCAACCCTCCCCCATCTCCCTGTGCTTCCGGGAGCCTGGCAATCACACCAGGAACCGCCTCTGGGCGCTGTATCAGCTCGTTCACAGCCACGATCCAGAGACGCACAAATAAATCTCGGAAGGGAGTAACACACCACAGAGATGCCTCCAGACTCCCAAACCACCATCCAGTTAAAACTTTAACTCCAGCTCCAGAGCCCTAGTTAAAGTTTTAGAATTCCTGGAGCAAAAGCGGCCGTGCAACATCTTAAACTTCATGCCACTGATATACCAGAGCAAGCACACCACATTGGATGGGGTGGAAGGTAGAGGGCCACCAATCTTGATCCAATATTTTAGCACACAACACAGTAGAGATCTCTTACACAAGGGCTCAATGGCTCTGAGTGAGATGCAACAATTTTCACACACTTTCCTCCCAGGAAGTCTTTCTCGATCATTTTCAGTGGATGATTCATAACAAGCAAAACAAATCAAATTATTTAGTATCTGCCTTTGGGCAGGCTTGGGTGGTAGAGGGAAAACTCAAAATAATGGTGGCATGAACGGTACTGGTGCTGGGATTGGTGCTGAAATATGGAATGTAATAAACTGTTGTGAACAACCTTAGAAAAATAAGCTTTAAAAAATAAATAAATCTGATGATGGTTGGATAAATGACCTTTCATAGCACAACAAATAATATAAGTTTGTTGAAAATTAAAATTGCAAGTTAAATTTTAATAAATGAAAAATAGATTGGAAAAAAAAAGAGTCCACTGACACCAACGGGACTTCTGGGAAGTGGCTCAAGGTCACGCCCCTCAGCAGCTGTGGCAGGACCAGGACCAGGACGCACTTGGGTGGGCAGCTCCGAATACAACCACCTCTGGGGCTGGGGCGACAGGACAGCGGGGAGGCGCGTGGCATCCCTGTGGCGCCCCAGAACCGCTGGGAGTGATTCCCGCGTGTACAGCCGGGAGCAGCCCCTGAGCACTGCGGGGCGTGCCCGCCCGAGGCTCCCAGAAGTGGGCAGAGACTCCCTGGAGGGCTGCTCCCGCGCCCAGAGGCAAGAGGGCGCCTGTGCGAGCTGGCACCTTGGCTAATGAGCGCGGCTAACGAGCCTGCTGGCGCCTGCACTGACCAGAGGTGACTGGGGGAGGGACGGCCACCACCGCGCGCCCAGCACGTGGGAAGCTGCCTCTCCCCTCAGACGGGCGAGGGGCTGGTGTGTCGGGCCCGGGCCGGCCGGGGCAGCCTCTGGTCGCTCGGGGCTGCGGTGACGGGACCCGGGGCGGGGCCAGGGCGGGCAGCGCGGGCCGAAGTGAGGGAGGAACCCAGCAAAGGTCCCTCTAAACACAGCGGGGAGACCCGCTCCTGGGGGGCCGAGACCCCAGCGTGACCTCCCTCAGCTACACAGGACCCGGTCTGCCCAGGAAAGGCTGACACGGTCACCCACCGTTCCAATCGGCTCGCCGAGCCGTCCCGGCAAACACCCACACTGGGCCGTGTGCAGAAGTGCCCACACGGAGTGACGGGCGAGGTCACCCGCTCCCTGGCTCGACAGCTGGGACGCGGCTCACAGAAACAGCCGACGGCTCTCCCGGGACTCCGGGACAGGGACACGGCACAGTCCGAGCGTCCAGCACCTGACTCAGACCTTGCGGCAGGCCGGGAGCGTGGCAGGGGCTGGGCACAGGCCTCCCGCGAGTGGCCAGCCAGAGCAGGGCCGCGGGGAGAGGGCGTCACACTCCTTCCCACCCCCGCCATGCGGGTGGACTTTCAGCGGTCACTCAGTCGCAGTGCGTGCAGGGCTGAGTGTCCGCAGCACTCTGGGACGCACACAACGCCATCACACAGGGCTGCCTCCATGAGGAAGGGGCCACACAGTCTAGACAAGGAGCCTGCGGCCCTGCCGGGGGCGGCGAGGACCCACCCACACCAAGAGGGAGCCCTCCTGCCCGCCCCCAGCCCCCCGGCCAACGGACAGCGTAAGGACGCCCAGTGCC
>NC_073307.1:2013390-2139340 GCF_027595985.1 Sorex araneus
GAAGCCACTTGTTCTCCTGGTGCTGGTCTTCCGGGTCCTGGCATGGGCTGGTTGAGAGCTGGGACAGTCCCCTAGCCGTGACACGGCGGGTCACCACTCTCCCAGCCCCGCCCGTGAGAGGCGCTTCATGCCTCTCCTCTCCTCGCGTCCTTTCGGCCCCTTCCTCTCTCCCGTGATCGCACGTGTCCCAGCCTTGAGTCTGAGCTGCTCACCCGTGGCTGGGACCCTTCAGATCCGCGGACAGCGAAGGGGCCAGTCTCTCCCCACGGGGAGTCCCCAGCAAAGCGACTTCGCAGCGGGGCTGGGAGGGGGGGGGGCGGCTGCGCCCTCCTCCGTGACAGGCGTGTGGGAGCTGCTCCCGCGGCTCCGCGCCAACACGGAGGTTTGGGAGGCGAAACCCAGCAGGAGGGACCCGGCAGCCGAGAGAGACCCGGCTGAGAGTCCCGGCAGGCCCTGGCGCTCTCCAGGGGGGGGGGGGCGTCTCCTGTGGGTGTCGCAGGAACCCCCAGACGCTGTGCAGCAGACTCGGCTGCTGCCAGCTCTGGGCTCCCCCCGACCAGGCCCTGCTTCCCGTGTCCATGCTCCCCGGGTGCGGGGCCGGCAGGACCAGCGGGCCCTAAAGCAAGCCCGTCTCCTCACAGAGGCCGCCGTCAAGGGCGTGGGGTGCTTCCCTGTGTGGGTTAGATTGTGTTCCCCAGTCATGAGGGATGTTGAGCGGGTTTGTGGCCCGCAGTTTGGTGGGGGCCTTGCTCCCCCCGCTGCTGGTCTGACCCTACTTTCCGTTCCTGCTCTGCTTCTACTCCCGTTCCTGCTCCGGCCCCACTTCCCGTTCCTGCTCCGACCCCACCTCCCGTTCCTGCTCTGCTCCTACTTCCCTTTCCTGCTCTGCTCTTACTTCCCGTTCCTGCTCCGGCCCCACTTCTCTTTCCTGCTCCAACCCCACTTCCCTTTCCTGCTCCAGCCCCACTTCCTGTTCCTGCTCCGGCCCCACTTCCCATTCCTGCTCTGACTGTAATATTTCTGAAATGAAAAACAGCGTTTTAAAACGCAGCAGTTTAAAAAGCAGGGTTTAAATCACGGCCTGTCAGTCGGTGCTTTCCTCTGTGCCACTGACACTTTGGGTGGGCTGAGTTTTGTGCCATGTCCAGAGGTGCTCAGGGCCCTTGCCTGGTTCTGTGCTTGGCGGGGGGTCATTCTTGGCAGTGCTTGGGGGTCCGTATGGGGCATGGGGGATCCCACGGGGCCAGCTCTGTGCCAGACGAGCTCCTCAGCGCCTCTGCAGCCCGATCCATCGTGCCTGTTGTTATTTGCAGAGAAGGAACTGCCTCAGCTTTGTTGACTCTCCCTTCCCCTATTAGCAGCGGGTGTGACTCAGACCAAAGAGTGTAATTTTCCCAGTGTGAGCCCATAGGAACACAGGTTATGTCTTTTTACAATTTTTATCAGCAATTCAGTGGAAATCTGTTGCACTGTATTTATCCACACAGGAACCCCAAACTTTGCAAATAGCTAGTGATTACAAAAAATAACACTCTTTTATATGAGAAGGGCTTTGCTTATTAGCTTTCTTTACATCTAAATATCATGGTTCCATTTATGTTGAAATCACATTTATTTCCTACTAAAAAGTGTAATGGAAGCTCCGGGAAGACAGCAACACGGGCCTGGCCCACGGGTGAATCTGCTCGATGACCATATTCTGAACTTTAGGACTCCTGGATCTCCGGTGTGCCACTGATGTGCCAAGAGCAGCACATATTTGTTTGGGTTCAACAAACATGTTGTAATTCCTTGTGCAAAGACTGAATGGCTCCAGGTGAAATACAACAATCTTCATGCACTTTCCTCATGTGGTGTGGGAAGGTGCAATGGTGGTGGGGTTGGTGTTTGAATATTAAATGTAATGAATTATTGCGAACAACTTTATAAAAATAAAATAAAATTTAAGAAATTGTTCTGCAGATACAAAAAAATGTATAATGGGTTAAGAGTAAAAGTTGAGATCAGTTAAAAGTTGTAAGAGCTGAAGACTTGTGATTCATGCTGTATGTTACAGGAGAGTGTGTGAGTGTGCGTGCTTCTGTGTGAGTGTATGTGTGTTTGAGTGTGTGCGTGTGTGTGAATATGTGTGTGAGTTTGTGAGTGTGCGTGAGTGTGCATGTGTGAGTGTGCATGTGTGTGGGTGTGTCACGTGTATGTCATCGCATACACACCTTTAGTGACGTTGGCTGCAGAACCATTGGATTACAAGACTGCTATCGCCAATCTTGCTGTGAGCTTTGGTCAGAAACAACGTCGAATGCGGCTGACCGCCCCTCACCTATCGATACGATTGTGCTTTGCCCTTTCCTTCGATGTGGTGTCACGGTGTATGATCTTTGAGATCTGCTACCGACTCTGACTCGCCATCTGTGCTCCTCAGGGGGGTTGCAGGTTCCACTTTGGCGGTCAGGGCGAAATGGCCTCATGAAAGGTGCTGGGAGAAGTTTCCTTTGATTCGGCCTCGGGGGCTCCCCAGCAGGGCCCAGGGGCCAGGGCACACGGCGGGGGTGCCCCGTGCTGAGAGCGTGGGCCCCACGGCAAAGGGGGCACGGAATCACAGGCGGGGGTGGGGTGGACGAGCACATTCCAGGCTCCAGCCTGTGAGTGACCCTCCGGCCACCCCAGTCTGCGGGAGGGCAGGGGAGGCGCCAGAGCGTCTTCGCGGCCATCTGGCCTTGGGGGTGTCCCGGCGCCTTGGGGGGCCCTGCTGGGTTTCTGTTTCCTCCCGGCGGCCTGGGAGGCGCAGGGTCACAGGGACACACTGTCTCCGCGGCGTGAGCTGGCCTCAGCCTGTCCGGAGCTGCTGCTGTGGCTGCCCTTCCCCGCCGGCTCCTGAGAGGGCTCTCCCCCTAGCTCCCCCTCCCGACCGGCGGGGACTCCCTTCCAGCTGAATCATCCTCCTGAAGAGCCAGCTTCCAGTTTCGTAGATTTTTCGCGTTCCCTTTGATCTCCCGTTCACTGGCTCTTCATCAGCGTTTCCTCCCTTTGGGCCTCGCTGCTCCCCTTTCCTCGCTCCTGCAGGCACGGGCTAGACGCTGGAGTCTTTCCTCGCTCCCCGACGGATCCTGCCTGGCTGGGAGCTCCCCACGTCCACCCCTGCTGGGGCTTGTATCTCCATTCTCTCTGCGTTCAGAAGCTTTTCCGTTTCCCCTCGCCCCGTCGCCACTCTGAGCCGTGGGCTCTGAAGCCTGAGGTCAGCCCTGCTTCCCCTCGTGGCTGCTTTCTAGCATGACTGAAATGATGGTAAACATGAGAGTGCGCTTCTGGCCTTTGTGCTGTCTCCTCACGGCTTCCTGTGTGTCCTAGGTGAGAGGACGGCTGTGCGCTGGGGAAGAGCGTGCATCGAAGGAGGGGCTGACGGCCCTGATCACATCTATTGACCTCAGCAACTCCTTTCTCTTTCTTTTCTGTTTTGCTTTTTGGGTCAGCTCAGCGATGCTCAGGGGTTACTCTTGGCTCTGCACTCAGGAATGACACCTGGCGGAGCTCGGGGGACCCTACGGGATGCTGGGATAGAACCCTGGTTTGCCGTGTGCCAGGCAGACGCCCTCCTGCTGGATCTTGCTCCGCCCCGGGCTCTTCCTGGCTTGAGGTTGTCTCCCTGTTGACTTTCTGCTTGGTTGATCTCTCCATTGCTGAGCGTTGTTTAAGTATTCACACACAGCCTCTAACTCAGGCATTATCAGATAAAACATGTGGGGGTGCGCGTCAGTCAGCTGAGCACTCTCCTGAGAAGCCCTTCAGTCGAGTCAGCCGCTCCTGAGGCTCGGTAGGGGGGCGGCGAGGGGGCAGGGAGGAGGCGTGTCCCTCCCAGGTCACTCTGGTACCAGTGGGTGTGTGGGAAGCCTCGGTGACAGCAGGGCCTAGGGGGCCTGTTCTCCCGACTGGGACGGCCAGCACTCGGTGGCCCTGAGCCTGGCGTGTGGCTGGGGGCGAGTGGGCAGCGGGGTCAGCTTGGGGGTGGCGTGTGGGGGCCTGGCCAGCCGGAAAGTGCTCTGGCGGGGGCTTCCGAGCAGGAGAGCCAGCGGGAAGCAGCATCCAAGCTTCTCTCCCCGCTCTGGCGCATTATCTCTGTCGAGGGATTAGCATAATTAGAAAGTGTTTGGGAAGATTAGTCTGGTGTCTGCTCGAGCCCCGGGAGAGGATTACTCTGGCTTTCATGCTACAGAGCGAGGCGGTGGGGGACCCTGGCTGGCCTGCGTCCTGCTGGACTGGACCTGGGGGCGGGTGGACGGAGGACGGGCACGGAGGGGAGGGTGTGGGAACGCGCGTGGCCTGCGTCCCCGTCCCTGGGCCCTGGAGGTGAGGCCGAGTCTGCAGGGAGAAGGGCCAGGCGCTGGGAACCCGCCGAGAAAGCCACGACGCACCGGGGCTCCTGCCAGACCAGGGTCCTGCCGGCCGAGTCAGGCCTGACCGAGACTCAGTCTTGGGAAGGAACATTTCATCAACGAGGTGTTGCCGGCTTGACCCGAAGGCAGGAGCCAGAGTGCCCAGGAGACACTCAGCCCGGAGAACGCAGTGCCCCCTCCTCGTGGTGGGGGGCCGGCTCCTCCTGTGGACAGGGGTGTCGGGGTGGCGGGCATGGCCGCCATCCATGATTCACGGGCAGCGTCGTGCGGGCTGGGTCTCATGGCTCCCACGTCACGGGTCCTGCCCCGGCGTGTCACCTGGCACCGACTCCCGCAGATGCACGTTCTGAGACGTTTGTCCCCGTCTGTTCCTCGCACTCGAGGGAGCTGCTCCCCAGCAAGGTCACCAGCAAGGTCACCCGCCACTGGGCCCAGGGCGAGCTCGGGGCAGTGGGTGCTGCTCAGCCGACCTCTGCCCGGGCCTCTGCGGGTTCAGCTTGCCCGGGACAGAGGCCACGCCTCGCCGGGGGTGGTCCCGGTGGCCCGGCCAGTGGAGGGTCACCAGGGCTGGTGCCCGGGCCCCTGACTGGGCAGTGCTGGAGGTTTTCCTCCCTGAAGGCGCTGACCCAGCAGGCTCAGCTCTGGCGTCACATGACACAATGCCCCCGGGCGACCTTGCGATGCTGCCCTACGTTATGGGAACGTGGGCTCAGCCTCTCTGAGGATTTTCCCTGTGGGGGCGTATTGCACGCAGTTCGACCTCCTTGTTCTCTAGTAATGTTTTGGGCATTTCCAAGACGTGGGCACGAGCTCCTCTATCTGCAGAGCTCTCCTGGATGGTGCTTGCAGACACCCCCGGGGTGCGTCATTTCCCCTCGCGCGAGCCCGGTCTGTGTTGGAGCCAGACAGGGAACTCCCTCCCGCCCCAGCAGAGCTTTGCAGGAGCGGAGCCGTGTGCTCAGGGCTGTGCTTGGCGCTCCCTCTAAAGCGCATGCGAGATGTTCGTTGCAGAGTGCTCACAGGAGCACAGCCTCCCCTGCTGCAGCGATGCCTCTGCCAAAGGCAGTGGCCCCCGCCTGCCATTCAGAAAGTTTAGGAAGGAAATGACAGAGAGGAGCCCGCCTCCTCCGCAGGGAGACGCCAGGGTCAGAATGGCTGGAAGGAGGAGCTAGTCAGGACCGGGGGTGCTCGTGAGGTGTCTGAGCTGGCAGAGGCCTGGGTCCAAGCAGGTGCCGGGAAGCAGAAGCAAGAAAGGACTTTAGAAAACGTGCCGTGACAGTGAGGCTCCAAGCCTCCTCCAGGTTCCTGGCTCCTGGCTCCGTCTCTCACCTGTTGACGCTGGTCCCAGTGAGGTCACTCAGCTAGAGCGCCATCAGATGGCCTGTGCAAGGGGACGGCGCCGTGAGGAGATGGAGTGACCCGTCGTGTCGCAGACAAAGGTGGTTCTACTCCCAGCTCGCGTATACTTCCATGTACTGGCAGACGGAAAGCAGATCAGAGCCCCGTGTTAGCAACCTGCGAAGGAAGTATGTCCACGATACACCTACGTCAATTTGATGGCACAGAAGATTCAGCTTCTTAAAGCATCGAAAGCCCCATAAAAAGGAAACACTCAGTCCCTTCCCCGCAAAGAGCCGGGGGACACGCAGCCCAGGGTGTGCGCTGCTTCAGAACACACCTCTCTGTGGGATTTGGAAATAGAAGCCGTTTCTCTTGGGGACAGGTGGCCTTGTGTCACCCGAGGACACTGGCTCCGTCTTGGCAAGTGACCTTGGCTGTCGCTGTGGATCTCGTCGATGTTAGGAGAGTCTTCAGGTGCGCCCCGTGGGGGCTGAGGTGAAGCTGAGTGGGCACCTGGTTACTGGGAGAACAGCCGCCCATGGGTTGCCGGCCAGTGCCCCGTGACGGCCCTGCCCATCTGCCCACCCTGCCGTTTCCTGCTGAGCACCCGGGGCCGGACGTAGGGAAAGTGGGACCAGCTCACTGCGCTTCTCATCGTTTTTCTCTGATTTTTCTCCCTGTATATAATTTTAAGAAATAAGGAATAAAGATGCAGCATTTCAGATGCCATCTGTGATGAAACTAGAGCAGAATCCCTGCAGCTGTGACGTGAGAACCCGCCCAGCAAACACGCGGATGCCCAGGATCAGGGGCGAGGACGGGCTCATTCTGCCGCCAAGGAGTCGCCAGCTTCCTCCTGCCGCACAGCTCTGAGTCTTTTTCTCTGAGTCTTTTTTTTTTTTTAAGGCTCTTCACTCCCTTTATTTATTTATATTTTGCTTTTTTGGGTTACACCTGGCGATGCTCAGTGGTTACTCCTGGCTCTGCACTCAGGAATTACTCCTGGCGTGCTCGGGGACCATATGGGATGCTGGGAATCGAACCCGGATCGGCCGTGTGCAAGGCAAACGCCCTCCCCGCTGTGCTATCGCTCCAGCCCCAGCATTGAGTCTGGAAGTCCATCGAGGCAGTTTTCTCCTATACGATCTTTCTTCTATAAGATCGTATTTCGGGGTAGATGGTTTCCTTGTGGTCTTTGACTTAGAAAAGGCCCTTTAGCGGAAGTTGTGTGGGCAGCTGGTGAAGGTCTCTACCCACTACCGTTTTGCAACTGGAAACACTCCTTACGTGTGGTTTGGGCATCGACTGACTGCTCTTTGATAAGGTCTGAGTCAGTGTCAATCAGCAGTCTGAGGCCGAGAGGCGGGTCCTGAGAGAGTGGGGTCAGTGGTCCCTGAGCCCTGCCCGGAGTGACCCTGAGCACAGGGCCAGAGAGTGGGAGGGGCTGGTCAGTGCCCAGAGACGTTCCATCCGTGTGGCGGCTCCAATGCACCCTCTGGGCAGATGCAGACAGCATGGTCAGTGCAAGAGTGGACATGGGTGCTGGAAGTGGACAGGAAGGTTTGCCTGGACACCACCTCCCCAGTCCTGTTGTTTCTCCGTGACGCAGTGTGGATGGCCTCTGTCACGCCATCCACGAGAGCCCCAGAATACCCCCGTCCGGGGTCGTGTGTGGGCCCTGACGGTTTTCATTCTTAGAACCCACTGGGGTCCTGGGTCCGAGCGACCAGGGTGACGGCACTGGGGCACGCTTGCTCTCTGAGGGGGTCTGACCGCCACAGAGTCCCGCGGTCAGCTCCCAAGTCGGCAAATGTTACCGCACATATTGTTGAAAATGTTTAACATTTCCAAAGGTCACAGGAGAACCTGAGCCCGCCGGGCACATTGTGAGCACTGCACGGGTGGATTTAATTCGGTAGCTCGTTGGTACGTTGACTTTCTACTCTTCAGCATTAATCTCTGCTCTTCTTGTTTTGTTTTATTTGATTCGCTCTCAGCGGATGTTTGAAGAAAACCTTTCCTTGTGCATAAAATCTATATTTTACACAGGGCTTTCCACTCCGTGGCTTCTCTTGTGTGTGTGAACGGTCACCCCGGTTCTCGAGCCAGGATTATATCTAGAGTCACGTCTAAATATTGGGCTGTGCCAGGGCCGGGGACATGGCCCTGGCAAGGTGTCACCCTGCTGCAGATTCTCTTCTCCACGTTTAGAGTCACACTAGAGGTGAGAAGGGAAGCGTGTGTTTCTGTTGCCGTGTCTCTTGCCTGGAGCCCGGCTCAAGTGTGTGTTGTTTCTCAGGGAAGTTTTAGGAAATTAGCCTGAATTATTTGGGGCTTTCTTTCTTTCTTTTTTTTTTTTTTATTTTCTTGGAGGCATCCGTAGTATTTTCTTTTTTTGCTCTTTGTTTTTGGGTTACACACAGTGGTGTTTAGGATTACTCCTGGCTCAGTGCTGAGAATGACCCCTGGCCTTGCTCAGGGGATCATACGGTATGCCGGGGACTAAACCCGGGGCGGCTATGGCGAGGCAAGTGCCCGCCCACTATGCTATCTCTCCGGCCCCTTCGCTGTTTTCCAGTAATGGTCACGATGTACCATGTTTAAGCAGCAGATTAAATTTTTTTTTTTTTTTTTTTTGCTTTTTGGGTCACACCCAGTGATGCACAGGGGTTACTCCTGGCTCTGCACTCAGGAATTACCCCTGGCGGTGCTCAGGGGACCATATGGGATGCTGGGAACCGAACCTGGTTCGGCCGTGTGCAAGGCAAACGCCCTCCCCGCTGTGCTATCGCTCCAGACCCCTTGATTAAATATTTTCTAATTCTTGTGCTGCCTTCTGAAAAATGCCCCGCCACAGCCACTTGCCTGTAAGCCAGAAAAATAGTCTGAAATGCAGATGCCCCAGGACCTTTGCTCTCGTGTCTCTCCCTTTCAGAGCTGTGAGAAAGTGAGGTCTGGGCCCCAGCGCCCGGCCACGGCGTGTGGGGGTGTGTGGGGGCGTGTGGGGGCGTGTGGGGGGTGTGGGGGCGTGTGGGGGGTGTGGGAGCGTGTGGGGGCGTGTGGGGCATGTGGGGGCGTGTGGGGGGGTAGGGGGCCTGTGGGGGCGTGTGGGGGCGTGTGGGGGCAGAGTGCTGCGTGACAGTCCCCACGGAGTGACGGCGTCAGCTCCCCACGTGGCCGGAGCTGCCCAAGGCTGCCAAGCCCTGCCTGTGTGATGGCGTGTCAGGAAGAACACGCCTCGGTCACTCACTTTCCAGGCGTTGTCACGGACGGGTGACGTGCGTAGAGTCGGGGGAGCGTGAGGAGTGGGGAAGGAGGGGCCTGGATGAGGCCCCCCGGGAGCGGAGGCGGCGTAGTTCGGTGACGGCCACGCTGGTGTCTTGTCATGTTGGTGTGTCTCTGGGGCTTGGCACAGCTCAGGGGCTGCTCCTGGTTCTGTGCTCATGGGCCCCTCCCGGCAGCACTGGGGGGGGAGGCAATGCCATTCCGGCACCACCTGGGCCAGCAGCAGGACGAGAAGCGGCAGGTGGACCTTGCACGGCCGCCTTGCCGACCAGGCCCTTCCCGCCCCGCCCCCGGAGGACGTGTGAGCACCCCCAGGGAGAGTGAGGGCCCCCGGCTGGGGCAGCGGCTCTGGGCTGCCGGGGGCGGTGCTGGGGCGGGGGCCCTCTGTGGTCAGCCCGGCCCCGCGCTCCCTGGGCCTCCGTTGCTGGCCGGCGACTTGAGCGTGGAGACGGCTGTGCCCCTGGTCCTGCTGCCCTCCCGGCCCTGCGAGTGGTGCTCTGTGAGTGGTGCTCAGGGCCCGGCCCGGCCGCGCCTTCTGCTCTGCGCCAGGGCCGGGAGCCGCCGTGAAGGCCTGTCTGGCTGGGACACGGGCTGGGCGCCTGCGCCTGCGCCTGCCAGGACTGTCCCCGCTGGACTCGACACCCGCCCCCGCCCGCCTGCCGCAGCCCCCAGGCTGGTGATTAATCCCACCAGGGGGTCTGGGCCGCAGAGAGCCTGGCGCCCCCGGGAGGGGTGAGGGGCTCCGGGCAGTGTTTCCCTCCTGCGCAAAGCTGAGCTCCCAGCGGCTGACGGGCCAGCTCCGGCCTGTGAGAGACGGACTCTGATGGCCGATTCCTCCCCAGGGGACTCCCCCGGCTGGCCGCTGCCGCCCTCCCTGGGCAGGGCGTGGGGTGCTGGCACAGAGACGCTCGCGAGTGCAGATGGGACCAGATGGGGTCCGTGTCCTTGGCAGGGGATGCCTGTTCCGCTTCCCGTGTGTGCAGGCGTCCCCCGGGGGCCGGCCAGGAGGCTCTGGGAGGTGAAGGCGCTGTCCGGGCCCCGGGGGTCTACGAGCAGCCGTTACAGGGCGACTGAAAGCCAAAGGACAAGCCCTCGGACACGCTGGGTGAAACAAGGGCTTACACATATATTTGATTTAATTTATTATTATTAAAATATTTTTAATTGAATCACCATGAGATATAGTTGCAAAGCTTTCATGCTCGGGCGTCAGACATACATGCAGTGTTCCAGCACTTGTCCCTCCCCCAGTGGACACTCCCGCCACCAGTGTCCCTAGTATCCCTCCTGCCTCTCCCTCCCCTCCCCGCCCCGCCCCAGCCTGCCTCTCTGGCAGGCACTTTCCTCTGTCTCTCTCTCCTTTGGGGCATCATGGTCTGCAGTACGGGCACTGTGCTGGTGTCTGGTCCTCTGCCCACTTTCAGCTCACGTTTCCCATCCCGGGGGACCCCTCCAACTAGTACTGTCATTGTGGTCACTTCTTGTCCCACCCGGACAGGCTTCCAAGCAACCCTCCAGCCCTTGTTTCTACCGGGTGTTCTTCTGGCCCTTGCATGTTAGTCTCATACTATATATATACATATGTATATGTATATTGCTTTTGGGTCACACCCGACGATGCACAGGGGTCACTCCTGGCTCTGCACTCAGGAATTACCCCTGGAGGTGCTCAAGGGACCATATGGGATGCTGGGAATCGAACCCGGGTCGGCCGCGTGCAAGGCACTGGAGCAATAGCACAGCAGGGAGGGCGATTGCCTTGCACATGGCCGACCCGGGTTTGATTCCACCATCCCTCTTGGAGAGCCTGCCAAACTCCCCGTGGCATATTCAATATGCCAAAAACAGTAACAACAAGTCTCACAATGGAGACGTTACTGGTGCCCGCTCGAGCAGATCGATGAACAAGGAGTCGACAGTGCTACGGTGACAGTGCTACAGTGCTACATTCTATGTACATGCATTTTTTTTTTTTGGCTTTTTGGGTCACACCTGGCGATGCACAGGGGTTATTCCTGGCTCTGCACTCAGGAATCACCCCTGGCGGTGCTCAGGGGACCATATGGGATGCTATTGTACGTGTATTTTATTTTAATTATTTATTTTTTTTTTTGCTTTTTGGGTCACACCCAGCGATGCTCAGGGGTTCCTCCTGGCTCTGCACTCGGGAATTACTCCTGGCAGTGCTTGGGGGACCATATGAGATGCCGGGGATCGAACCCGGGTCGGCCGCGTGCAAGGCAAACACCTTACCCACTGTGCTATCGCTCCGGCCCTGTAGGTGTATTTTAAATGGAAAAAAACTCACTTAGCATAGCAAAGGCACAGCCATCATATTCCCGTGTTTCTCACGCTAAAACGGGCCAAGTCATCGGTGCTGAATTCCTTGAAGACACAGGCCCCAGGTGACTAGGGAAGTGTGGTCTGTCAGGCAGAAGCATCAGGTGCCGGCATCGTGCCAGCACCGCTGGCCAGCCTGCTCCCCCGCAGGTGCGTCACTCCTAACAGCAGCTCGACTCACCCTTGGTCTCGCCCGCCTTCTCCTGCTGCCGACGGCCACCCGGGCACGGGCTACCTCTACTGGACAGCAGCAGCAGGGCGGGGCCACGGGCAGCGCTGGCCTCTGGCCACCCGGGAACGGGCTACCTCTACTGGACAGCAGCGGCAGGGCGGGGCCACGGGCAGCGCTGGCCTCTGGCCACCCGGGAACGGGCTACCTCTGCTGGACAGCAGCGGCAGGGCGGGGCCACGAGCAGCGCTGGCCTCTGGCCACCCGGGAACGGGCTACCTCTGCTGGACAGCAGCGGCAGGGCGGGGCCACGGGCAGCGCTGGCCTCTGGCCACCCGGGAACGGGCTACCTCTGCTGGACAGCAGCGGCAGGGCGGGGCCACGGGCAGCGCTGGCCTCTGGCCACCCGGGAACGGGCTACCTCTGCTGGACAGCAGCGGCAGGGCGGGGCCACGGGCAGCGCTGGCCTCTGGCCACCCGGGAACGGGCTACCTCTGCTGGACAGCAGCGGCAGGGCGGGGCCACGGGCAGCGCTGGCCTCTGGCCACCCGGGAACGGGCTACCTCTGCTGGACAGCAGCGGCAGGGCGGGGCCACGGGCAGCGCTGGCCTCTGGCCACCCGGGAACGGGCTACCTCTGCTGGACAGCAGCGGCAGGGCGGGGCCACGGGCAGCGCTGGCCTCTGGCCACCCGGGAACGGGCTACCTCTGCTGGACAGCAGCGGCAGGGCGGGGCCACGGGCAGCGCTGGCCTCTGGCCACCCGGGAACGGGCTACCTCTACTGGACAGCAGTGGCAGGGCGGGGCCACGGGCAGTGCTGGCCTCTGCGCCTGCAGGGCTTTGCTCCCCCCTCCTGCCCTCTCCTCCCTGGGCCCGTGTCCACTCAGAAGTCCAGTACGATGGAGGGGAGGGACCTTGTGCTGGGACCCTGCCCCCCCCCACCAGAGCGGAAGGGATCTCTCCTGGGACCCCCGCCCTCCAGGCAGGAACGGGGCCCTGGGCAGCCGGTGGACGTCATGGCCGTTGGACACAGAGGCCTCCGGACACCGGGGGCGGGGTGGAGGGCCGCCACCAGTGGGGCTTGATCCCAGCCCTGTCCTTATTGGCTGGTGATTTCATGGTTCTGGGGAGCCGTCCCAGGAAATGGGACAATAATGCTGCCCAAGGAGGAGCCCCAGGGTCTGGAGACGGAGCGGGGAGGAAACCGCCCTGGCCAGTCTGCGGGGTGGGGGACAGGAGGGAGCCGCCTCCTCCCGGGGCTGGCTGGCCGGAGGGGGCTGGAGGGTCCCGGGGGGCGTCTGTGCTGGCAAAGCAGAAGGGGCAGCAACACGATTGTTTTTTTCAGCAGAAGAAGGAACTCAGAACGATGCTCGGTGCCGAGGGGCAGCTTTGTCTAAGATGTCTGTCTCTTTCTATGCTGGCCTGTCATGATTACCGACGTGTCTCGGGGGCTGCTGCCGTGCGGAGCCGCTGTCGCGTGAAACAGAGAACGCTGTTCGCCCTCGAGAGGAAGGGAGGCGGGGACTGGAGCACTGGAGGCAGAGTCTCCCAGGCCAGCTGGGGACGGGGCAGGGAGAGTGACCCTGGGGTCCGCCCTGTCCCACCCTCGCCCCCACGGGGCCGACTGTGCCCCCTCAGGTCCCCGGGACTCGTGCCTGGTGTGCAGGCTTCCTCTGCCAGTTGGCGTGTGCCATGGGCACCGACAGGAACTTCTAGAAAGTGCCGAGACGCAGCAGACGGGCTCGGGGGACTCAGACACGTTGCACTGGGAGTGCCGGAACACCCTCGCGCGCGCCAGGCGTGTTGGCGGGACGTGGGGCGGAACTTCGTCTGCAGCAGCCGACAAAGCCCTCGCCCTGGCCTCAGCGGAGACATGCACGTCCACCCGAGACGGTCAGCTGCTGTCCAGACGCGGCCGTGCCTCTCACAGCCCACAGTCCGGGCGCGGGTGCCGGTACCGACAGGCCTGGGAGACGTGTCCCGGCAGCTCGGCGTTGCTCTGGTCTCTGACCACCGGCTGGTTCTCGGCTGAGGGAGGCGGCACTGAGGCCTCTGGTCACCCCTGAGGTGGGGGGGGGAGAGCGGCCCCTACAGCAGCGTCTGCTCAAGACCCGAGGACAGCAGAGACCGGCTCCAGATGGCCGCGAGTCTCCCCAGCACGCTCCTCTCCCCTGCTCGGGTCACCAAAGAGCTCTCCCCTCTCCTGCCCTGTAACTGGGCTCTTCCCCTTCTCTCCCCTGTAACTGTGAGCTCTCCTCTCCTCTCCCTTGTAACTGTGAGCTCTCCTCTCCTCTCCCTTGTAACTGTGAGCTCTCCTCTCCCCTGCCCTGTGACTATAGGCTCTCCCCTCCCCTGCCCTGTAACTGTGGGCTCTCCCCTCCTCTCCCTTGTAATGGTGGGCTCTCCTCTCCCCTCCCCTGTGACTATGGGCTCTCCTCTCCCCTGCCCTGCCCTGTAACTGTGGGCTTTCCCCTCCCCTCCCCTGTAACTGTGGGCTCTCCTCTCCCCTCCCCTGTAACTGTGAGCTCTCCCCTCCCCTGCCCTGTAACTGTGGGCTCTCCTCTCCCCTCCCCTGTAACTGTGGGCCCTCCCCTCCTCTCCCTCATAACTGTGGGCTTTCCTCTCCCCTCCCCTGTAACTGTGGGCTCTCCCCTCCCCTGCCCTGTAACTGTGGGCTCTCCTCTCCCCTCCCCTGTAACTGTGGGCTCTCCCCTCCCCTCCCCTGTAACTTTTGGCTCTCCCCTCCCCTTCCCTGTAACTGTGGGCTCTCCTCTCCCCTCCCCTGTAACCATGTGCTCTCCTCTCCCCTCCCCTCTAACTGTGGGCTCTCTCCCCTCCTCCCTGTAACTGTGGGCTCTCCTCTCCCCTCCCCTGTAGCCCTGGGCTATCCTTCCCTGCAGTAACTGTCCCTCCCCACCTCCCCGCCCCCATAGTACACACACCAGTTACCCGTCTGCACCTTGCACTGTGCACATTTTCCCCCTGAATTTTGATCCCAGCATGCTGACTCCCCTGCACGGTGGACGCAGGTGGCCTGCAGTGTGGCTTTAGCAAAGGGACAGGCAGGGACTGGCTGCCCCAGGCCCCGAAGACCGGACCCCCAGGGCCCCAGCAGTGACGGTCGCTGGCATCTGGACTGTCCTAGAGGAGGAAGGTCGAGGGTCTGAAGAGGGAGGGAGGGTCGTTTTCCTCTTTCTTACGGCCTTAACTTTAATGCGGACGATCACAACAACAGCGAGGCTCACAGGAGACGCGGACGGGACACCGCGGAGGGCGCGTGCCGGCGGAGCACACGTCCTTGCTGCGCTCAAGTTCTTGGGATCGTTGAGTCTCCATCTTACAAGAGGTTTTCCCTTTTATTTGACGGGGGTGGGGAGAGGGTGCTGGGCCCAGGGCCCCTCCTGGCTGTGCTTGGGGGCTGCCCAGCATTGTGCCGGGGCCATTCGGGGCCAGGCCCCAGGACCCTGCACGTGCCGGGCTCCACTGTGCCTGCTGGGTGCAGCTGTCTCCCTGCCCCAGAGTTCCTTGAGCCAAGGTCTCCAGCATTCCTAGGCTTTGAGCTTCATTTCCTTCCGGGGGGCGGGAGGGGGGAGCCACTGACCTCTCTCCCGCCCGCAGACTCTGGTCTCCCCTCCCTCACGTCCGTGGTCAGCGGACACGCATGTGACAGGGGCTCTCGCGGCTGCGTGGGGGCGTGTCTGTCCCCTCCCGGGGCGTGCAGGGAGACAGGGTGGGCCCGGGGCTCAGGCACTGCCCTGGGGAGGCGGGGGCGGCTCAGGAAGCCAGGGGGGGCAGAGGCCCTGCGGGGCCAGCTGCTGGCCTCTTCCCGCTGGGCTGGCCAGGGTCACTCGCCGTCACAGACTCCAGCCGGGTCACCGTGCACAGGCTGCTGTGCTGCGTGGGGCGGAACCGGGTGGGCCTGAGCTCCATCTCGTCGTAGCTGGACAGGCGGACGAAGGGGCACCAGCGGAAGGCCCGCTTGAAGCCCGCTCGGAACCTGGGGGCAGAGCACGCGGGTCAGCCCGGCCGCAGGACAGCCCCCAGGGGGCCGGCCGCCTCAGCTGGGCGGGGCTGGCGCCCTGCCCTCACGGCCTCCGTTTCCCAGGGCGCGGGGGCTGGCGTGTCTCAGTCCCGACACGGGGGTCCTGTGCCCCCACTGCCAGGGAAGCCAAGGGGTAACACGGGGGTCCCGAGGGAAAGAGCAGCGGCCCCAGCTGGGGGGTTGGGCTCTGTTGACGCTCGGCGCCCATGGGGGGGTCGGACCCGAGAGATGTGCCCCCGCCCCCGTGCACTGGCCCCACGGGTGATGCGGTTGGATCCAACCACACCTGGCCTTTCCCTCTTACCCCAGATCAACTCTAGACACTCCCGCTTCCCCGCCCCTGGGGCCCCGGGGACCCCTCCAGCTGCCCCCTTGAGCTGGCGGACACCCCCGTCTCAGCCCCCCTCAGAAGGGCGCCCCCTTCTCCCGCAGATACAGCCCGGAGGGCTGCGGAGGAGGAGGCTGAGGGACAGCCGCCGGGCGCCCACCTCTTGTTCAGGCAGCAGTAGATGATGGGGTTGTACATGGTGGAGCTCATGGCCAGCCAGAAGCTGCCCAGGTAGACCTGCTGGATGTACTTCCACCTGCTGAGCTGCTGGTACACGGCCGTGAGGATGAAGTAGGTGTGGTAGGGCAGCCAGCACACGGCGAAGGTCACCACCACCAGAACCATCATCTTCACCACCTGGGCACGGGCCGGGGGAGGGAAGGGGGGAAGGGAGGAGGGAGGGGAGGGGGCAGAGGGGGAGGGGAGGTGCAGAGAGACAGGGAGGAGAGAGAGGGAGAGAGGGAGGGAGGTGGGAGGGACAGGGGGAGGGACAGAGAAGGAGGGAGAGAGGCAGAGGGGAGGAGGGGAGGGAGAGAGGGGAGAGGAGGGAGGTCACTTAGGAGACCTCTCGTCCCGTGGCCACTTGGACAGGCTGTTCCTGTCGCAAACCTTGCCCCGTCACTGGCCCTCCACCGTGGGCATGGAGGGTGGCAGAGGTTGGGGAGACACCTGGGGCGGCCAGCGGGGCCACACGGCGTCCAGGCGGGTCCCCCCATCCTTCTGTGTCTCTGAGAGAGGCTGAGTGGGGGGAACGGGGACTCCTGTGTCCACACTCTCAGCCCTCATGCTCTGGAGGCCAAGGTCCACCTCGATTTCTCTCCACTGGGTCCCGTGAGCCTTGGAAGTGACTCTTCCCTGTGGCTGGCACACCCAGTGCAGCGCTGGAGGTGCGTGAGTGGACACTGAGCCGAGCGGTCAGCCGGAGAGGTGGGCGTCGTTGGGGGATGTGGGCGCCTGGTGTGTGCAGAGAGAAGGGAAGAGCCCGCGGCTCCCGGGGCCTCAGTCTCCTGGAGTGACCTGGACCTGCGGAGCTTCCGGGCTGCACTGCTCAGGGAGCACTGTGCAGGGAGTACTGCTCAGGGAGCACTCTCCAGGGTGTCATGTCTCTCAGCGCCTCAAAAGGAGCTTGGGATGTTCAAAGCAAACTCCTCTGCACCAAAACTGTCAGAAGAACGAGGGGGTGGGCCTGGCGCCCCTCTGGTTCTGGGGAGAAGCTACCCTGGGGCTTTGTCTTGGCGACTCGCGCCCTCACTCGGGCGGGCCCTGGCAGCTGCACCCCCAGGCGCTTCCCACTCGTGGCCGGGGTGGCCGTGGGGGCGGCCGTGGGAAGCGGGTCCTCCCTGCGGCGTGAGTCCCGCCTGGGGCCCTTCCCTGCACTGGGCGGCTGATGGTGCACGGAGCACTGGCCCCGGGAGCTCGGCCAGCAGGAACCAGCCCGGCCCCCCGCCCGGCCCCCCGCCCGGCCCTGCGCAGCCGCAGCCTCCGGGCTCGCCCTGAGCACAGGTGGCAGAGCAGCCGTGCCGGTGGCCCTGCCCCCTCTGTGGGAGCCGCGTCCCCGCGCGCCCACTAGGAGCCCCCGGGGCAGACTCGGCGGGCAGTGCCCAGAGCCAGGCCTGCTCCGCCCGGGCGGATGAGCAGCCAGCAGAGCCCCCGCCTGCCCCGCGGCCGGGCCGGGCCTTGGGCGAGTGGCCTCGAGGGGGACGTGCAGGGCCCCTTGGGGCGGGCACTCCTGGTCCCCTCAGCCCCGCCCATGGGCCGAGACCTGCGCAGGGTCCCCACGGCCCCCTCCCTGCAGCCCAGGCTGGACTCGGGCTTGGGACGGGGCAGCACAGAGCTGGACGCTCGCAGCTGGCGGGACGGACGGGGGTCCCAGGCAGATGCTCGCGTGGACGCTCCTCAGGTCCACTCAGAGCCTGGCAGAGTCGCTGCTGCCCTTTGGTCCTGGTGCTCGGGGCTGCGCGGGCCGGGCAGTGGCCCTGTGGCCCTCGGCTCCGAGGCCCCTCAGGTGCAGGATATCAGTGGTTCGTCCTTCCTCCCTTGCCACAGAGAGTTTAGTGTACCTGGTAACACACGTCACATTACCCTGAGTCTTCCCAAACCTCAGGCTCCAAGTACCTCACTAAACTGCTCGAAAGACGTAAGGAGAGGAGAAGGGCAGCACTTCACTCTGACATATAAATCACAGGTTTCTGAGGAATCTGACCGCACACGTTAACAGAGTCTGGTTAGGGGGGAAGGTGACAGGCCGGTTGGGGAAGAGAGCACGGAGAGGAGTTTACAGACAAACGCAGTGGAACGGAAGTGCCTCGGGAGCACTGTGATACACCTGGGCTCCCTGGGGCAGGGGGAGCAGGACCGACCAGTGTTGTCCTAAGATGTTTAGAGCTGCATTCCAATAAACGCAGAGGCATGAGGTGCTTCAGGAGCACTGTGGCGGGAGTCACTCAGGAAACCTAAACTCCTTGTGGCAGGGGAGAAAGGGCAAACCAGGGGCGTCCCACACTCGGGAGCACTGGAGAGGCCTGAGCTGCGGCAGCCTTCACAGAGCCAAGTCTCGTGGCTGTCGCTCTCCGCGTCCAGGCCCAGTGGCTCCGTGAGGGCAGGGCTACTCCCAGGCACAGGACTGGCATACCCCCCTCGGGGGGCTGTGCTGGGCAGCCGGAGTGGGCCTGGGGGCCGGGACTGGCTGCGGACCTTGGCCAGTGCCAGACGGGCTGCCTGGAGCCCGGCAGCTGGGTGGGGCCACCCGGCCCTCAGGCCCTGTGTCCCTGTGTGGCAGAGACCGGTGCGGGCCGGCCGCGCCCCCCCCCACGCCCTGCAGGGGGCTGTCCCGGGCTGAGTCCCTGTCTTTGCTGTTTCGCCTGTCACTACCAGCGGCCTCACCTGGCTCTGTCTTCCTCCTCCCAGCTGCTCTGCTGACCGTCCCCCCCGCCCGTCCCCCCGCTGTCCGCTGCCCGCTGCCCGGGCTGAGCGGGGAGGCAGCCGTGCCCGGAGACGCACAGGTCTTAGCGTGCGTGGACTTGTCCGGCTCTGCCGTCAGAGGGCCACGCCCCCTTTCCCATCCAGGAGGGCCACGCCCCCTTTCCATTCAGGAGGACCACGCCCCTTTCCATCCAGGAGGGCCACGCCCCCTTTCTGTCCAGGAGGGCCACGCCCCCTTACCTGTCCAGGAGGGCCACGCCCCCTTACCTGTCCAGGAGGGCCACGCCCCCTTTCCATCCATGAGGGCCACGCCCCCTTTCTGTCCAGGAGGGCCACGCCCCCTTTCCGTCCAGCGTGTCCGTGCTCTTGGCTGGAACTCTGGGGTGCAGGACCATCTGCTCCCAATATTGGAGACTCCCCCCCACCCGTTTCCCAGGAAGGCCCAGGGCTGGGGCAGGAGCCCCCGTCCCCAGCCCTCTCCATGTGGCGGTTTGGCCTCTGGACGCAGGGGTGGGGGCTGGTTTGGCAGCTGGCCCAGCCCAGTGCAGAGCTTGAGGGTCTCAGCGGTGCCCCCCTCCCGGCCCCGCAGAGGGAGGGGAGGGAACGTGGCAGGAAGGGGGGGAGGGCGGGGGGGCGTGACCAGTACCTTCCTCTTGGCCTTGAGCTGCTCGTGGTACCTGTCGCAGGTGTTCCCCGGGATCTCGCCGCCCCACAGGGTGAGCCCCACGATGGTGTAGGTGACCCCCATGATGAGCAGGGGCAGGAAGTACACCAGCACGATGACCGTCATGTGGTAGCTGCGGGCAGAGAAGGCCCGGCTGAGCGCAGGCGCCAGACTCCGGCCACGGCTGCCCTCGGCCCCAGGAGCAGAGGCGCTGGACAGCTGACCCTCGCCGCCCGCCGCCCGCCAGACTCTAGGGCTGACCCTCACTGCCCACTCCTGCCAGACTCTAGGGCTGACCCTCACTGCCCGCCAGACTCTAGGGCTGACCCTCACTGCCCACTCCTGCCAGACTCTAGGGCTGACCCTCACTGCCCACTGCCTGCCAGACTCTAGGGCTGACCCTCACTGCCCACTGCCTGCCAGGCTCTAGGGTTGACCCTCGCCGCCTGCCAGACTCTAGGGCTGACCCTCACTGCCCACTGCCTGCCAGACTCTAGGGCTGACCCTCACTGCCCACTGCCTGCCAGACTCTAGGGCTGACCCTCACTGCCCACTGCCTGCCAGACTCTAGGGCTGATCCTCGCCACCTGCCAGACTCTAGGGCTGACCCTCACTGCCCACTGCCTGCCAGACTCTAGGGCTGACCCTCACTGCCCACTGCCTGCCAGACTCTAGGGCTGACCCTCACTGCCCACTGCCTGCCAGACTCTAGGGATGACCCTCACCGCCCGCCAGACACTAGGGCTGACCCTCACCGCCCGCCAGACTCTAGGGCTGACCCTCACTGCCCACAGATTCTAGGGCTGACCCTCGCCGCCCGCCACCCGCCAGACACTAGGGCTGACCGTCACTGCCCACTGCCCGTCAGACTCTAGGGATGACCCTCACTGCCCACCGCCAGCCAGACTCTAGGGCTGACCTTCGCCGCCCGCCACCTGCCAGACACTAGGGCTGACCCTCACCGCTCGCTGCCCGCCAGACACTAGGGCTGACCCTCACCGCTCGCTGCCCGCCAGGCTCTAGGGCTGACCCTCGCCGCCCACCGCCTGCCAGACTCTAGGGATGACCCTCACTGCCCGCCAGGCTCTAGGGTTGACCCTCACTGCCCACTGCCCGCCAGGCTCTTAGGCTGACCGTTGCCCGGAAAGGCCCAGCTGAGCCGTGGTGCTGCCATGGCCAGGGCGGTCACCGAGAGAAAGGGTGCCTGCTGAGGAGGTGTGGCCTGCTGAGGGGGTGTGGCCTGCTGATGGGTGTGGCCTGATGAGGGGGTGTGGCCTGATGAGGAGGTGTGGCCCGCTGAGGGGGTGTGGCCTGCTGAGGAGGTGTGGCCTGCGGAGGAGGTGTGGCCTGCTGAGGAGGTGTGGCCTGCTGAGGGGTGTGGCCCGCTGAGGAGGTGTGGCCCGCTGGGGGGTGTGGCCTGCTGAGGGGGTGTGGCCTGCTAAGGAGGTGTGGCCTGCTTTCCCTGCCTCCTGGGTACTTCCGTCCTTCACTGAACCTGGGCTCTGGGCAGACCCGGGTCAGACTAAAATTTGGCTTTGTTAGATGCCGGCTGTATTCGCTCGAGCCACAGGAGAATCAGCAGCAGCAAGTCAAGAAGCAAAGTAAAGTGCACGGAGCTGCACGACCGAGTCTCACTCCCCTCTAGCCTTTCCACAATGTGGCAGATTTGAGGCCCTTCCCACAGCCTCCTTACTCCCTGCCCAGGTCTGTGCCCAGGTCTCCCGGTGGCAACACAAAGACACACAAACCGAGACTCCCCGTCCCTCCAGCCCGGCACCTACAGGGAGCACTGTCAGGCCTGGAGTTCCTTCTCAGGGACATTTCCTCCTCCTCCAGGAAGCCCTCTGGAACTCCCCTCTCCTTCCCTGGCCCAAGGAAGTTGGCAGTCGTCCTGTTTTTCCCGTTAGGAAAGTCTAGAACTTACACAGACTCCCTGCCCAGGGGTTAGTATGTTTCTAGCGTGTCCATGCCCCTTTCTCCCTGCGAGAGCCCAGGAGGGCAGTATCTATGCTCTGCTTGCCTGATGAACTCTCCCCGCCGCCCCAGCCTGCAGGCGTGTCCCCGAGCACAGAGCCAGGAACAAGCCCACCCCGCCACCCCACCCCGCCGAGAGGACTGCGACAGGGGGACGTACATGAAGTGCTGCCTGGGGCCTTCTGGCCACTGCACGTAGCAGAGCGTGCGGCTGGGCAGGACCTTGGTCCTGGAGTACAGGTACTGCGGGAGGGCGAGCAGGAAGGCCAGCGCCCAGATGCTCCCGATGACCAGCTTGGTGGCCGTGGCCGACAGCCTGGGCTTCAGGGGGTCGATGATGGCCATGTACCTAGGCGCAAAGCAACAGCACTCGCTGCCGTGAGCGTGCAGAGGGCGGGTGGCATGCAGGGGACCCGGTGCCCCAGGCGGCAGTCGGGGGGGGGGGGCGGGGTCGGTCCAGTCCCTGCCCCGCACCACAACTCAAGTGTGAAAGGGGGCGTATCTGTCCCGGGGTGAACGGCGACATGCAGCCGTGCCCTGGCAGGAGCGTGAGGACGGGACACGGGCCCCGCACACGCCCAGGGCACGGGGAACCGTGGGCGCGGGGCCTGGGGCCACAGCTCAGGGCCCGGGGCTGCTGCTGACCGGCTCTGCTGCTGTGGACTCGACGCTGGCCAGGGGAAGGCGCCCTGCGAGGGGGACCCAGCGTGAAGGTCCGGCTGCAGGTCGGGGGACGGGGTGACACACGGGCGTCCAGGCAGCGCGGGGAGCCTTCTCCCCACCCCACGCGTGAGTGCTGACGTGCTCCGTGAAGGCGCCCAACACACAGGCGTTCACCACGGGGGTTTTGGTGCCGTGGGAAATGATGAATTAATTGGGAGGCGGATGATTTTATTCACGTGCTAAAGGAACAAAATACATTTCATGGCTTCATTTTTCCTGGTGGTCGCGAGCTCAAGAAACCTGCTTATGAACGGGGGGGCACGGGAGCATGGTGCGAGGGACACGAGAAGGAGAGGGGCGGGCCTGGAGGGACTGCGGTCATCTGTGGGGTACAGCAAGGGGCCACAGGAGCCCCACACCCACAGAGTGTGGAAACAAGGCCCAGGAGCACTGGTCCAAGGGTGGAAGCTTGGCGAGAGGGGCAGGGCCGGGGGAGGGCGGTGAGGATGGAGGGACCAGGATGGATGATAGTTGGAAATGGTCACGCTGGACAAGAACTGGGTGCTGAGGGGGTGAGAGAGACACAGGATGAACTTCCAGGGCCTATATTGCAAGCAGAGAGCCCAGAAGGGGTGGGGAGAGAGGGAGAGAGAGACAGACAGACAGAGACAGACAGAGAGATAGACAGAGAAAGAGAGAGAGGGAGGGAGAGAGAGAGACAGAGAGGGAAGAAGGGAGAGAGAGAGCAAGAGAGTGAGAGAGAGAATGAGAGGGAGTGATAGAGAAAGAGGGAAAGAGAAGGAGGAGAGAGGAGAGATGGAGGGGTGGGGAGATGGAGGGAGGGGGTGGAGGGGGAGGAGTGCCTGCTGTAGAGGCAGGCTGGGAAGGGGGGAGTGGCGGGAGGGAGGGAAATGTGCACTGACGAAGGGACGGGGACTGGAATGTGTGACTGAGACTGGTTCAAGTCTCTCGCTGATTCAATGAAAAAAATTAGTAAAACAAAACCTGTGAGACTCTATGTCCAGTTTCATAAGATGGATAAAATGTGTCCGGCTGCGGAATCCTGGCTAATACTCTGAGAAGGACTGGAATATACCAGATTTATATTTGCTTCCCCTTCAGCTGGAGTGTCAAAACAACATTGATAAACTGCCGTAGCTGTTGGTCGCTTTGTGTTTCTCAAATATATTTAGATGTAAGCAAAATTTTCCGGAAGTTCAAAAATGAAGAATGACTTGGGCTCAAAAATGACTTGGGCCCTTCAACCTAAGCATAATATTTCAAATAAAGAGAATTCATCGATCTACTCGTTGCACTTTGCTTTGATAACGAGGCAGACTTAGATCTTTGACCGACGTTCTGAGTGACAGACAGGTTCCAATGTACTGACACGAATCATGTGTTCCTGGACTCCCTTAGTCTCGGGTGAGATGAGAGCCCGTGTCTGAAACGAAACACGCGAACACGTCTCTCCTTAGGGCTCCCTGCGTGGTCAGAGCGGCGTGCATGGATGCTGGCTGTGAGCAGAGCCCGTGGCTGCCTCACATCTCCAGGAGGGAGACGACAGCGACTCCACAGGCAGAGCAGCCTCAGGGGCCCAGGGGCTGCTGGCTAGCTGGCCAGGTGGTGAGGCTGCGGCTCTGGTCTGGCTGTGGAAGGAGAGAGGGGTGCAGGGGAGCGGAGGGGCGACCCTCAGGACAGGCGGTGCCGCGTGGCCTCAGCATCGGCTCACGCAGAAGGGCGCCAGGGGAGGGTCCAGTCCTGGTCCCGGGAAGGGGCTGGAGCAGGGCGGCGTCTCCCGGCTCTCCGCCCGCCCTGACTTGGTCCCACACACCTCAGGGTTTTTCTTTCTTCCTCAGTGTTTTCAGTGAGACAGAGTTTGGGGCTGGAGCGATAGCATAGTGAGTAGGGCATTTGCCTTGCACGCGGCCGACCCGGGTTCTAATCCCAGCATCCCATATGGTCCCCTGAGCACCGCCAGGGGTAATTCCTGAGTGAAGAGCCAGGAGTAATCCCTGTGCATCGCCGGGTGTGACCCTCCCAAAAAAATCCCCCCCCCAAAAAAAACCAAAACAGTGAGACAGAGTTTGGGGGCTGGGCGCCTCAGAGCGGTGCCTCCGGGGCGGCTCCTGCCCAGCCCGGCACTCGGAATCTACCACGCGGAGAACACGCGTTTCCGTGGGCCCCGCTCGCTCCCGGCCACACAGGCAGCATGTGGGTCTTTGTGAATTCCGAACACACAGCGCTGTCTGAACAGAGTGTGTGCGGGCATGGGGGTTAGCCACCTCGGCTGCCCACCACCAGAGCCCTGGCCTTTGGCACTGAGGCATTTTCCGCTTCGGTGAATCGCATCTCCTCTTGAAATGGCGTGTTTTGTTTATTTGAAAAACATGATTTGTCTTGCTACTCAACATTACTCTTTGGCTGCTTCTACTATCCCTGGTGACAAAGGATTTTCATACCTCAGAGCCCAGTTATTTCATTTAGGAGCTCACAGGAAATTATAAATTGCTCTTTGGTCACCTCAGTGTTAGCTAGGGACCCCAAGACAGACTGTGTAGGCTGTTAGACAAACGTCAAAAATTTACAAGAATTAAAATCATATACAAAAATTTACAAGAATTCAAATCATGTAGATACTCCTAATGGGACATAGTGGAATGAAATGTCAAATTAACAAAGGAAACTTTGGAAATTACCAGACTCGGGAAAGTAAGCAACTTGTTTCTAAATAGCCAGTGGATTAAAGGAAAATAAATAGGCGATTACAATTTTTGATTGGACAGAATAAGGACTTAATAAAAATAAGGACAGGAAAAAGTATCTATAAAACCTTATTTATGCATGCTCATGTTAATAAAGAATGGTTTGTATAATAGTCTAAGATTTATCTTTAAGAAATTTGATAAACTAGATAAACTAAAAACAAATCAAGTAGAAATAAATAAGTAATAAATAGGAGAGAAAAAATCAGAAAAAAGTGGACAATAGAGATCAATCATAGTGGGGACTGGTTGGCTCAGATAATCATAAGATTTTTAGTTAGATACGCCACAAAGGATGCAAAAGACATAAAACTACTAAACTGAGCGAAGAAAATGCCACCACACTGGCCTTCCCACCAGAAGGGAATACTTTGAACAACTTTATGCCAATGAATTAATCAACTAAAGAACTAATCAGGAGAAAAGATCTGGAATGGACTTAAGGAAAATAGAAAACCTGAATATGCTAATAACAAAAATTAAATTTCACAAAGAATGACCTCGGACTCATTGGTGAGTTTGTCTCCACATTTCCAAAGAAACATTCCTGCATCCTTGGTAAATTCCCAGCAGGCATGGGAGGGGGCGGGTCCCATGTCACCGTGTAAAGTCAGCGTTCCTATGACGTCAGAGCCAAAGGCAGCCGAGGGAGAGAAAACCACAGGCCAACACCAACTTAAGCGGTCAGGGTCAAAGCTAAAACCGAGATCAGCAAGCAAAGCCCAGGAATCAGAAACTTGCAAAGCGCGAGCCCATTTTCATAATACTTGGCCTCATTTCTGAGACGGAAGGCTGATGTGGAGATCCGTTCCTGGAGCCTGCCCCCGGGACCCAGGGAAGAGCGCAGGAGAATGGGTGCCCAGGGCCCTTCTACACCCCCGCTCTGCCTGGCAAGCCCCCCGGAGGTCCCGAGGCGATCTCCTCCCCCACACCGAGCAACCCTCAGGCACCACTCAGGGCGAGGCAGGGACACCCGCGCTCGGCACCCGCTCAGATCTGTCCCAGGGGCTCTAGCCTGTGAAGCCGAGGGCGAGAAGAAACAAACACAGCGATGAAGGCCTGGGGAGGGCGGGTGAGCAGCGGGGGGCTGTGGGAGCTGCCGTCTGGGGGCGCAGACACGCCACTCACCCCCCGCCCAAGGCTCCCTGTGAGGACCTGATCGGGGGTCTGGCCTGCTCCTGGAGGGGCCTCAGGGGCCAGGCCTTGGGGGAGGCCCACGACTCCCCCCAAAGCCCCCCAAATAGGTCTGCTGCCCCCTCAGTGTCCCTCGGAAGTCGACTTTCCCTAAGCGGACAAACAGAAAGTGGCCGCAGGTGGCGCCCGGGCTGCACCAGCCCTGATCATTGCAGTCCCCCTGCAGGGGTGGGGGGGGTCACCCACCCGGGGACAATGCCCTTGACCGAGCCGAGCCCTCGAGCTCAGAGGATGCTCTGGATTCAGGCAGAGGCACAGAACACTGAGGAGACATTTCAGTATGAACTAAAGGAGGACAAAGACAGCCAGCAAGTGGCAGCTGGAACGATGCCCTTTCTCCGTCGCTGGGGAAAGGTTTACATAACCCATGGCTGTAGCTACAGGGAGGCACTGGGGATGCGGGCAAGTCCGCCCCCTGTGAGCAGGGGGGAGGCCCTGGGGCCAGAGGCACGGCGGGTCCTGGGGACAGGCGGACCCCCGGCTCCTGGGGCCCAGGGCACGGTCTGCCCCGGCAAGAGTCCCAACCACAAACCCGGGTCACAGCTGGCTACAAAGATGATGTGATGCAACATCTTCTCCATGCAGCCACCTAGACGGACTCGGCTCAGACTCCCCCTGGACAGGCTGCGCGCGCTCTGTCCAGCCCGAGTGACCGGGCGGTGCCTCCCAGCAACCCAAGAGCCACGGCACCCACTGGAGCAGCGCCAGGCCCCGCGTCAGGTGCCGTATCAACACTGGCAGAAAGAAAGGGAGAGAATAACTTTTTCCCGCCTCAAAGTTCACGCACACCAAATTTTCATCAAATTTCATAATGTATCATAGAATGTTCCAGAAGACTGAGCATCGTAAGCTGATCATGCTGCCTCTCCCTCCTTCGCCGGGCCGGGAGACGTGCAGGGCTAAGATCACGGCTGTGCACGTGGCGAGCAGGAGTGATCCCGGCACTGCAGAGCACCCCCGAACCCCGGCAGGGGGATGAGCCCTGAGCAGCAGACCAGAGCTGCTCTATTGATCCTGGCGGCGTGGACGGGCACTTTCATCCACTCTCCGCGGAGCTGAGATTCCCTAGGGTCAGGGATGAGTGGGAGAAGGCAAACTGCGAGCTTCAGGGGGTTTTTAAATGTGACATTGTTGGCTGTGGCTCCCGAGCAAATGAGAGATCTGTCTCTGTGCCCGATGGACCTGCCTCGGCTCCTCTGTGGCCCCCGGGTGCTAGCAGGCCAGGGCGGTCCTGGAGCAGGTGGTCAGCACAGCCTCTCCTGCAGAGGGAGGGTGGGGCTCACTGTCCTAAGGATGGGAAGCCGGCTTGTGGGTGTCGGGAGGAGGATGCTCCCCTCCTAGACGGGGCCGCGGAGGCTTAAAGTTAATGGGGAGTTACCGCCACACCCCTCACATCCCCCCCCTCTCCGCCCCTCTCCGCCCCGCACAGCTAAGGGTCGCGGCCAGAGTCTGCACACTGCTGCTCAGCTTCTCAGCATCGCCTGCCGCCAGCCCAGAGAAGCCCCGAAGCCCCAGCGCGGGGGAGCGCTTCCCAGCGCGACCTTGTGAGACAGGCAGAGCGCCAGCGGTTGTGTAAGGCGCTCGGAGGCGCGCCTGGGGGCTCTGGAACCGGCACGCCTGGGGTCTCTGGAAGGCGCTCGGAACCGGGTGAGCCTGGGGTCTTTGGAAGGGGAGCCTAACCCTATGCGCTCTGGGGTCTACGGAATGGGGCGCCGAGCCCATGTGCCCCCGGAGACGGAGCATCCAGGGAAACTCTGACGGTTTTAGCCCCCAAACAGTGCGCCCCGTTCCTAAACGTCCCGCAGGGGCTCCGCTTGCCAGGTCTCTGAGGTCACCACCGGATCCGGCCTTCCCCTGTCCCTGCCCGGCTCTACGGGTGCCCACCACATCCCAGGCCGCAGGGGAGGCCAGCAGCCGGCCGGCGCGGCGTGGGGGCGGGGTGGCCCTGGCGGTCCCCGAGCTGGGGCTGGGAGGGCGGAGGGCCGGGCCGGGCCGGGAACCGGGGCAGCGGGGCAGCCCGGGACCCCGGGAACACTGGACGGGGGTGCGCCCGGAACCTTCCCCGGGACTCACCTGTCCACGGCGATGGCCGTCATGGAGTAGATGCTGGCGAACACGGCGGTGATGGGGAAGAAGTTCTGGAAGCGGCAGTAGCCGGCGCCGAAGTACCACTCCCCGTGCAGCGCGTAGATGAAGTTCACCAGCGCGTTGAAGGCGGCCGTGGCGGCGTCGGCCAGCGCCAGGTTGACGAGGAAGCAGTTGGTGACGGTCCGCATGCGCTTGTGCGCCAGGATGATCCACACCACCACCAGGTTGCCCAGCACGGCGGCCGCCACCACGGCGCCGTAGGCCAGCGACCAGAGCGCGATGCGCCACGACGGCTGCACGAAGGGGTGCGGCGCGGCGGCGCGCGCGGGCGCGGGGGCCGCGGGGGTCGCGGGCGGCGCGGGGGGCGCGGGGCCCGACGCGTTGCCGCCCGCGGGCGCCAGCAGCTGCAGCCACGCGGCGTCGGGGGGCAGCGCCAGCGCCAGCGCCGCGCCCAGGGACCCCGACGGGCCGGCGTCCGCCGTCCAGTTGGCGCCGGAGCCCTCGGCCGGCGCGGCCATGGCGGGGGGCGCGGACCCTCGGGGGCGTCGCTGCGGCCCGACCCGCCGCCGGCTCGCGCGCTCCCAGAGCCCCGCAGAGGCGCGCGCTCGCCCCTTATACGCGCCGCCGCTGACGTGGGGACCCCCCCGGGCCCGGCCGACCAACCGCCAGCCCCGGCGCTCCGCGCTCCGCCCCTGCGCCCCCCAGCCCGGCGGCCCGCCGCTCCCGCGCCCCCCGCGCCCGTCCGCGCCTCCCCGCGCCCCCCGCGCCCTCCCGCACCGGGTCCCTTGCGCTCCCCGCGCCCCCTCGCAACGGGTTCCCCTGCCGCCCGCAACCGCCTCACCGGGTCCCCCGCGCTCCCCTTGCCAGACTCACCGGGGCCGCCCCGCGCCGCCGCCTCCAGACAGGGACTCCGGGACCCCCAAGTGTCAGGGCTTCTCAGAGCGCACGTGACTGTGCCCCGCAGCTTCTCCCCCACCCCCGCCCCTTTGCAGGCCACCCCGCCGTCCTGTCCCTTCCTCCCCGCGCCACTCCCAAGGCGGGGAGAGACTCGCCCGCTGCACGGGGGCGCACACTCGGTCCCGCAGGTGTCAGTCAGCGTGGCGGGCTGGCACTTGGCCTTGGGGCCAGGCAGCGGCTTCGGTGTGAGGGTCCGCCCCTTCTCCCCTTCCCCCCAGCCCCAAGGGCCTCTGGCCTCTGAGTACACACCGGGGGTGCCTGCAGGCTGCAGGGTGCCCAGAAGCACTGTCCAGTCCCAGGAGGGCGCAACTGGAGAGACTTCCCGGCAACCCCGGCAGACGGAGGGGCCTTCAGAGAGCTCCCGCAGCGCCCAAGCCCCCCTGGCGTTCGTCTCCGCGTCCTCAGGTGAAGCCACCAGGAGAGCGTCTCTTACTCTTTGGGTGCCCGGCCCAGAATCATTACTCAGAAGCTCTCGGGGGCTGCATAAGTGGATTTGCCGCGGTAATGACTGTTTTCCTAGTCAGAGCTTTCGACAAGAAGAAGAAATATGTAGACACAACACGAGCCTGCGCCAGCTGCATGGAACAGTCCTTCAGAGGGGCCCGCTCAGGATTGCCCACTTCTTTCCGGAAGGATGCAGAAATCAATCCCGCGGGGCATAGGAGAGCCCACAACTCCAGGTTGCTGGTTCCAAATCCAGCTCATTTCTTCGGAAAGGCACATTCTTTCCTTCTGTCCATAGAACATGTAGAAATTGTGACAAATGAAGAGAAGTTCTTCTTTTCTCCCCCGAGGAAGTCGAGGAGGAGCAAAAATTCCTGTGTATGAAAATTCCTACATATGAATCACTTACTCAAGATGGCAAAGTGGCTCGTGCGGTGTCCGACTGCAGCAGGTTTCTGGTCAGACCTTTGGGCTGTGGCCTGAGGGGTGGGGGGCTGCAGAGGGCGCAGGCTGGTCCGGACCTGGTGTGGGGGCCACACAAAACGTCCCCGAGAAATATGGGCCCGGAAGTGTCCCTGTGACAGGGTCTTCAGTCTGTTGATCGCGCCCCTTGCTGGGGTCCCATCTGTCCACTTCCCCCTTTGCTGCTGGGTCCAGATTTGAGCACCCTTTGCCGAGACTGCTGTCTGGGAGACCCCTCTTCCTGCCGGCGTCGTGGTGGGGGCGGAGGTTCCGGTGCCCCCCATCTGCCAGACGGCTCAGGGGAGCAAACCCAGGCCTGGTGCTTGCCTGCGTCTGTTCCTCCGTGCTGAGCTGGCTTCAGACGAACCACACATGTCCCCATGTGCTTTATGCGTTCGCACTTATGCTATAATGTCAAAAAAATCCAGTCCTCAAGGTTAGAAAAGTGAAATGAGTATAGAAAGCTCTTTCACCCATTTTATTTATTTATTAAAAATGTTTTAAATTTTTAATTAGTGAATCACTGTGAGGTACAGTTACAGACTTAGAAACTTTCGTGCTTGCATTTCAGTCGTACAATGGTCGAGTGTCCATCCCTCCACCAGTGCCCATTCTCCACCACCAATGGTCCCAGCATCCCTCCCCCACCCCACCCCATCTTCCCCCCACCCCACCCTGCCTCTGTGGCAGGGCACTCCCTTTTGCTCTATCTCTCTCCTTTTGGGTGTTGTGGTTTGCAGTAGAGTTGTTACGTGGCCATCGTGTTTGGTCTGTAGTCTACTTTCAGCCCGCATCTCCCATCCCCAGTGGGCTTTCCTTGCACCCTTTACTTGGTGGTCCCTTCTCTATCTGAGCTGCCTTTCCCCCCACCATGCGAGGCCGGCTTGTAAGCTTCTTTCGCCCACTTTAAAGCTTGCTAGTACTACTTCTTTAAAGGTATTTTGAAGCATAGGAGGGAACTAAATTGCATTTCAAACAAAATCTTATTGTCACCAACTCAGCGGCTTTGCTGAGAGATTGTGCTCGGCGGTAAGACCAGTGAGCACAGCTGCTGTTTCTGCGGGGCTGGAGGCCGTGGGTGCGGGGCTCGCCGGCACGAGTTGGAGCAACGTCTTCACCCCACTTGTACAGAGTTTATACCAGGCACGTTTGAGGGGTCCGGGAGAATACAGCAGGGAAGCTGCTTGCCTTGCACGTGGCCAACGCTGGTTCCATGAATGGTTCTGTGAGCAGCACCGAGAGGAGGCATGAGCCGGGATAAGCCGTGGCACCGCCCCAAAACCGAAACCAAATCAGAACCAACGCAAGTATGTTCTCGCCATGCTTCTACTGCCAGTGCCTGCTGGAGTCGGGTACCGCTTGCTTGTGATGGGGAGGCGGTCTTTTCCATTTGCTTCCAGAAGGGACCTGCAAGAATGCAAGAGAACACAAGCTATCCCAGGAGAGAGAGAGACGCGGGCCGTGCTCCGAGAGGCCCCTCCGTGCGGCAGCTGACAGGAGGGGACGTGGTGTAGCTCTGCGGGTGCCGCTGGTGCTCAGTCGGCTGGGACCTGCTTTGGGGTCTGGTGTGTACTCGTAGCTGCTGTGGGCAGAGGCCGGGGGGAGGAGGGGCTCAGAGATTCCTCTCCGTGAGAAACCCGAGTCGCACGTGCTTGGATTATTCGCTGCTCTGAGCCATTCATTTCCCACCTCTGGAGAAAATCCACAGAGAGTGCCTGAAGCCTGGTTTATTTTATTTTATTTTATTTTATTTTTTTATTTTGAGGCATCGTGGAAGGAGGGGAGGAGGAAGCAGGAAATGTATTAGGGTCCTGTTTTGGACAAAAAATGGATTTTATCTTTATAAACATTCATTTTGAAAAATCTGTCATCAAAAAGTTGGTCTCAAACAAGAGGTCACAGTGACCAGGGGGCTTGGGCCGAGTCCGGCTCGGAGTACATGCTAATTGTGCTCAGTTGATGGGGAAGCAAAACTTTCAGCCACAGGGTTAGATGAGCTCAAATTGGATCCAATTTGCTCTTCCTGGGAAGTGAGCGACTCATAGTGCCAATTAACTCCTCTTCCGGGAAGGCATTAAAGGGGCTGCCACAGAGCCGGGCCACTGTTTTCCCCACTAACAATTAGGTCATTTCTTTCCAGAGCGTGTGGATCGGGGGGAGATGTGCAGGGCTGACACGTCTATGAAGAGAACTACAGAGGAGAGTCACCCGGGCACAGGGGCCAGGCCGAGCCTCCAGCCACGCACGGCCAGCTCGGCCCAGCACACGGCCCCCGACCTGTCCCCGCAGCTGCCCCAGCGGGCACACAAGCCACAGAAACCGCCACTGAAAGGCCTGATTTCCTGCACGGATGTAGCAGACACGAGGACTCGCCATCCCTGGTGTCCAACGGACTAGCGGCCACTTAGGTGAGGCGTGGAGCCCGTGGACCGCCCAAGGCCTTGGGGCTCAGTGCATCAGTGACCCCAAGGCCTTGCTGTGGCAAAGCCCTTGTTATGAAGACCCCTGAGCACAGGTCCCTGCGGACACCAGACACGGTGGGGGAGATGGAGCTGCTCCCCGCCATGGGGGATGACCACTCCCCAGCAAGTGTCCTCAGGCCGGCCAGCTGGGCTGGCTCTGAAGGTTTCAGACGACATCCTAACGCTCCTCGGGACCTCTTGGAAGGGAACTTGAGCAAAGAGAAGAGCCTAAACAAATCAGTGCTGAGTACGGTAGCCGATCTAACACACACACACACACACACGCGCGCGCGCGCGCGCGCGCGCGAGCACACACGTGCACACACGCACACACACGCACACATGCATGCACGCACACACACGTGCACACACACACACGCACACGCACGCGTACACACGAAGAACAGAGCAATCAAGACCCAGGGAGTGATCCGGAAGATAAGGCGGCAGAAGCCAACTGAAATGGCAGCGAACGGGAATCAGGCACTGAGAAGAACGGCAGAGCTTCACGGGACGGTGGCGAGGAGGACAGACGTCACACCCCAGGGCTGCAGAGGGAAAGAGAGAAAGAGAAAGAATTCTTCCTGGAAGCCGGTATCTCGCCTGAGCTGAGAAAGGACGTAGGTAGCCAGATCCAGGAAGTTCTAAATAAATACCTACACCCAAATAAACCCAGGCTGATCAAAATGGAAAAATCAAAGAGGATCCTAAAGGCAGCAGGAGCAAAGCGAAGACCCCCGGGTGGCCGGGCTCCCGGGAGACCACCCTCAGGGTTCTGCAGAGACGCCCCCAGGCCAGAGGGAATGATGATGGGCTCCAAGGGCTGCGTGCGAGGGACTCGAACTCCAACCAGGAAGGCTCTGCCCAGTCAGGCTGTCACCGGCCCGTGAAGGAGGGATACGGGGCTTTGCAGACATCACAGCATCAGTTGCTGCTGAACCACGTCCCCCAGGGAGGGCAGTGCTGGAGGGACGCTGCCCACGCCCGCCGGCCCTCTCCTGCCACCGCTTCTGGTCACAGGGCTCAGGTCCCACAGCATTTTACCTTTTCCGTCCTAAAATCTAGTTTTTTTTTTTTTAAGTGGCTCCTGTTTCTGTGGCGAGTCCCGCTAGGTCTTGCAGACACCATTTCCATCCCATCGCCGAGTGAAGTTGTGAGAAACGGTTGATACTTTTCTCAGCATTTGGCCCCAGGCAGAAATAAATGGGAAGAATAAAATAAAGTGAGAAGAGACTCAGTTCCATACAGGACTGGGCACCACCCTGCCGTGGGGGCGGGGAGGGCGCGGCCCAGCGGTACCAGGAAGGTGTGGGTCCACCCTTGCAGTTCTGGTCTCTCTGCTTGGTGCTGTGCGGTTCTAGGCATGGAGATCAGCACCCCACACATGCTAGGCATGTGCTCTACCCACTGGGCCATCGCCCCGGCCCTCTCACAGTAGTCTTGAAATGCCTGCCAGGATGTTCAGCTTCAACTATGTAAACGCAAGTGAAAGTAGAAAAGTCACCAGGTCTCGGACCCTTTGCTCCACTGGCCAGATGAGGGAGGGAAGAAGTCACAGCTCCCCGGGGAGGTGCTCGAGGGGGCCTTGCCGGCAGGTGCTCCGGGGAGAGCACGCGAGCTTCTGTGGATGGGGCCCGCAGCAGGTGAGCACAGGGCCGTGAGCACAGCAGCCAGAGCATGATGGAGAAGTCAAGACCCCTGAGGCAGCGGTGGGGGAGACGGTGGCCACGGCCCCTTCTCTGGGTGCCCAGCGGGGCAGAACCCCAGTGTGGCGACACAGCCACTCACAACGGAACAGCTCTGGGTCCTGAGGCAGTTCACAGCCTGACGTCACTTCAGCTGCTGAATTTTAGCATCTGAAAATTGTGCGCACTCACCTCCAGAATAATACTGTACCCGGGCACGGAGTTAGCATGTTCAGAATATAAACTGGTTTCTTTTTCTTTTTTTCTTTTTTTTTATTTGTTAAACTGGTTTATTTTTGAAAGCAGCTTTCCCAAAGAATACTCTTCCTAGCGGCTGAGCTGTGGAAAGCAGCTTTTGCAAAGTGAGTCATTTGTTTTGAATCCACAGTCTGGTCGCACCTTCGTTCTCTCCCTCAGATGCGCTGTTAAACAGATCCAACTCGAGGCCCTGAGGGTGTTTGCCGTGAACGCAGCCGACCTCACCCTGATCCCTGGCACCCATACAGTCCCCTGAGCCATGCCCGGAGTGATATCTGAGCACACAACTGGGAGTGAGCCTGTGAGCCCCAGCACTGCTGTATGCACCCCCCATAAAATACCGAAGGTACTGTTCAAAGGTATTAAGGTATTTCACATGGAAATAGAAATCCCACCCACCACTATTCCTTCCAGAGTCTTCCAGTGTGTTCTTTTCACCCTGGGACTCTGCGTACAGCATTTTGTGCCTTTTTCTACAGTAAACAAAACTTTGTGTCAGCTGTCTGAGGAATAATGGTTATTATGTGAATAATTCTGCTATAGCCAGTTTTAGCATTTCTTACGTGTTGCTGGTTGATGGTATCCAAGTGCGACTGTTACGGCTCACACGGCCAGCGCGCCCACGAGGTTACTCGTAGCTGGGGTTGCTTTCACAGACTTTGCGATTCCCGAGGCTGCAGCTCCCAGCACAGATGCTAATTAATGCTCAGGGACTTGCTCTCTTAGGAGGGTCCCCACAGTTCTCGTTACTTCTTAAAGGCCAACGAAAAACCATTTTTAAACTTAAGGAAAACGTAGCACGTGAATGGCACAGTCTGGCATCTCTGTGGGAGCTCAAAGCCAACCCGGCTTCCACCTCGGTGGACTCACGGCTGGACACACATATCCCAGGCCTCAAGGCTCAATTGCAAATGGCCAGTCATCACCGTCATGGTCACCTTCACGTTTTCTTCCCAATGCGTTTGATGTCTCATTGGCAGTCTTTGCGGTGGCTCTGTATCGTGGCAGTGAGTGTTTCTGGATTCAGTCAGTGATGGGTTAGTCAGAACATTCTGGACTCTGTTGTAAGAATTGATGCTTGTTTCGTCGTGGGAGTCTGTGCCGTGAGCCTTGTCCCGTAAGGGAACCTGGGCCCCTGCTTTCTTTAGTTGCAGCCATGCTACTTGTTGGTGGGCCGAGAGTGGACCTGGTCTGCTAGTAACTGGGCCAACATGGAGCCAGGAACTGTTCCCCTTCCCGAGGAAGTAGGCGCTTTTGTAGACAAAGCCTTAAGCTTGGAGGAATCGAGCATCTGGTGACAGGACGGTCTGGTTTCTTGGCCTTGCGCTGTCCAGCAAGGAACCGCCGAGGGATGAAGGGATAAGACTGGCCCCCACAGCATCGCTGGCGGCTCTCTACCTGCACCAAGCTTACTCGCAGCTTGGCCTCAATAGCCCGTGCACCCCCAAAGCTTAGACGTGCAATGGAAGACAGACCCCAACATCTGACTTACAGCTCTGGGTTGTATTCCTCGGTGTCTGTCTGTATGCCTAATCTGTCAGAGTGTGGTACTTAACGTGTCTGATCTATGTCAGAGTGTATTAATTATATGGATATTTGTCTTGTATTTCAGTACGATGTATGCATATGGCATGTATGCATGTCAGAGTGTAATTATTATATGTATGCATGCTTGATTTTATATGTCAAAGTTTAATAGTGGTATGTATGCATCACTTGTCATCACTTGTCATCCTGTTGCTCATCGATTTGCTTGAGTGGGCGCCAGTAATGTCTCCATTCGTCCCTGTCATGTGCTAGTGTAGTCCAATGGCGTCTGCTTGCTCCAGGAACACAAAGAGCCTCAAACCATTCATTCAGGGTCTTGATGAAGAATCTGACCATCTTGTAGGTGGGCAGCCAGGTGTTCTTTTGACATCTCGTGGAATCCAATTGGTAACAGCTCTAGTCCAGTGGTTGTCTCTGGATTGCATTACGTGTCCGGCCCATCTGATTTTCGACGCTTTGGCAAACGAGGCAGCGTCCCTGACCCTCGATCGTCAATTGAGGTCAGAACTCCAGATTCCTTCTCTCACTTGAGTGGAACATGATGCTCCAAGCATAGCTAATCCCAAATTCCTCTTTGGGATACCCAAATAGCGTTATCACCTTGTTTTCCTAGGGCCCAGGTCTCTGAGGCGTATATTAGTGCAGGAAGAATGGTGGAGTCGAAAAGATGTGTCTGGAGCTGGAGGTTCTTTGTCCTCTTAACCACTTCTTCAATGCTCTTGAAGGCGTTCCACGCTGCTCTCTTCCTCCTGTGCAGTTCTGGCACCAAGTCATTCCTCATGTTGAGTTCTCGACCCAGGTACACATAGCTGCTGCATTCGGAGATGTTCGTTCCATTGAGAGCAAATAGAATGTCAAGGACTAGTTTGTTTCTGATGAACATCATCTTGTTGAGACTCAGCTGCAATCCGACCTTTCCACACTCGAGGTTGAAGTTGGTCAGCATTTGTGCCGCTTGGCTAATGTTTGGTGTTATTAGAACGATGTCATCAGCGAAGCGAAGGTGGTATAGTTGCTGACCGTCTATCTTCACTCCCATTCCTTCCCATTCCAATCATCGAATGATGTTCTCGAGGGTGGCACTGAAGAGTTTCGGTGAAATGGTATCACCCTGCCGAATCCCTCTCTTTACATCAATGATCACTTTCTTGTAGAATGGTGAGATCCTGGTGGTGAATCCATAATATAGCTCTTGGAGGATCCTGATGTACTGATTTTGCATATCAGAGTATAATAGTTGTGGGTTATTTTTGTTTTTTGGGTCACACCCAGTGATGTTCTGGAGTTACTCCTGGCTCTGCATTCAGGAATCACTCCTGGTGGTGCTTGGGGACGTACAGGGATTGAACCCAGGTTGGCCTTGTGCAAGGCAAGTGCCCTATCTGCTGTATTATCTTTCCAATCACGTAGCTGTATACATGTTTGGTCTTATGTCAGAGTATAACCATTATATGTATGCATGTTTCATCTTATATGTCAGAGAGTAATTGTTGCATGCATGCATGTCTGGTCTTATATGTCAGAGTGTAATAGTTGCATGTTTGTCTAATATGTAAATGTGTGATAGTTATGAGTATGCATGTCTCATTTTGTATGTCAGAGTTTAATAGTCATATGTACGATTGCCTTCTGTGAGAGTATAATAGTCACATGGACGCGTGTCTGATTTTGCTTGCCCAGGCGTCCCTACATGTGAATCGCTTCTCTGTTCTTAATTATCCCTCTCTTCCTCTCCCAAGCGGGAAGGCGCCCCTCCCCTCGCCCCGCATGCGAGTGGGAACTGTGATTTGCTTGTTGGGAAATCGGCTTCGCCAGTGAGGCCCCGGGCCTCAGCCCCCAGCAGGGACTCACTGTCACCACTGCCTGACACTCACCCGAAGGCCCTTCTGGGTGGCACCTCTCACCTGCTCTGCTACCTTCACCTCAGATGACACCAGCCATCCTTGCGACCCCCGCCCTGGTTCCACTGTCCACTTCTCACCCCATTCAAGGCGGAAAGGCCCCCGGCCACCCCCCAGTGCCCAGCTCTGCGCTCTCCGCCCAGCCCGGCAGAGCAGGGCAAGGACAAAGCCTTCCGGTCCCTGGCTCAGCTTTTCTATGTTTCTTTCTTTTTTTTTGGGGGGGGGTCACACCCGGCAATGCACAGGGGTTACTCCTGGCTCTGCACTCAGGAATTACCCCTGGTGGTGCTCGGGGTCCCATATGGGATGCTGGGAATCAAACCCGGGTTGGCCTCGTGCAAGGCAAATGCCCTCCCCGCTGTGTCCCTCCTCCAGCCCTTTCTCTACATTTCTTGACAAAGGAATCCATGAGGAAATGAATCAAAGTAAAATGCGATGTTCACTGATTTCCAACTTATTACGAATGACATTTATTTCATTGCTGGAAGTATGCTTGTAATCTCAGTGGTCAAATGACCAGGCCCAGGGACCTTTACGACATTTTTCAAAGAATCATTGATGAATAAAATTTTCCTAAAAGTAGAAGCAGCAGGAGCTGCCCTCAGTCATATATCAGTACACAATTCCCTTCTCTCAGCTATGATTCATTGCTAAAACTGGGAAATATTTTTATCTATTAAGAGTAAACTGAATTCCCCGAAGGATGGAATGAAACAGATTTTTTTTTTTTTTTTGCTTTTTGGGTCACATCCGGCAATGCACAGGGGTTACTCCTGGCTCTGCATTCAGGAACCACCCCTGGCAGTGCTCAGGGGACCATATGGGATGCTGGGAATTGAACCCGGGTCGGCCGTGTGCAAGGCAAACGCCCTCCCCGCTGTGCTGTGGCTCCAGCCCCGGAATGAAACAGATTTTAATAGTTGCAGGAGTAATTCTAATACAACAGCGAAGCTGGGGGAGCCAGAGCAGAGGTGCAGATGAGGACCTGCTCCCTCAGGCCCAGCACACGGGGAGGCAGCGTGTGACGAGCTCCAGGAATGGCTGGGCCGAGTGCAGAAGCAAGACCAAGTGGCCAGATTGGCTTTATGGCCTCTCCCAGCCCTTTAGATGGAAACAAGGAGGTTCCGGGAGAGAAAACAAACAGCCAGGAGAGTGGAGCGGCTCCTGGAAAGAACTGTGGCGTCCCAGTGAGCCCTGGCAGCCCTGCCCCGCCCCCGCCCACTCAGACTGCTCCCGTCTGTGCCCTGGGTGCCCGTCCCTGCCAGTCTGGCCAGCACCGCCACAGGGTCTAGGCACCATCTCGGAAGCTTTGCGGGTCTGGAGTTTATTGTTTGTGAATTCCCAGGAGATCTCAGTGACTAAGTACATGCATGCGTGCACAGGAGCACATGCATGCACATGCTCTCTCTGTCTCTCTCTCCGCTTTCTTGGCCAGCAGAACATCCCTCAGGCAGGAGCTGGTCCGTGACGCGTGACTGGAGACCCCAGAGGGCAGGGACTGGCGCTTCCCCGCAGGCAGGCAGTGACGTGACCGTGAGTGTCCCCAGTGCGAGGAAGCGTGGCACGTGCTCTATAGACTTCGCCAGAATGTTCGTGGTTTCTATTTCTTTCTTGTGAGGATTATCAGGGACCAATGTCACTGTCCGTCTTCCCAGGGATGGGGACAGTCTCACGACAGCAGCGAGGGGGGAGGGAGTGGCGAGACGCTCCTCACAGTCCTGGGAGTCCACGTGGGAAGCTGTGTGTGTGTGGGAGGGTCCCGGAGTCCCCCGGCAGTGTGCAGTCAGGATGGCTTCTGAAGGGGGTCCAGACCCTCCCTGGGGTGGAGCAGAGGGTGCTGTCCCCTGAGGCGGGCAAGGACTCGGCGATGGAGAGAGGCCACGGCGGGAAGAAACATCTACTAAACCAGGGCTGGGAGGAAAAGGACAGACCCAACAGGGAGCCTTTCATCCCACACCTCGGCCACTGCCTCTCCCTGTTCTCAGCCCTGGGCAGCCCCCCCCCCCCCGAAGCCCCCTGCAGACGGAGCCTCTGTGGGACCGTCTAACCTCCCCTCTGTGCCCCTCCTGCCGGAGCCTTCCTGTTTGCTGAATGGGAACCATCGAATCAAGCCAGAGACAGTGACACAAGCAAAACCAAACAGACGGAGCTGTGCCAAACGGACACGTTCTTATGTGGCAAAAGAAACCTGAGCTCGAATAAAGCCTTGAGAATGGGGGGAGATATTTGCTTAGAAAGGATCAGATAAACCGCTAATGCCTAAGATATTTGAAGCACTCACAAATCTAAAAAAAAGAAAGAAAAGAAAAGAAATGAAAGCATGACTCCCTCCAGAAACGGGGAGAGAAGATGCCAAGACACTTCCTGGGGAGGACACAGGAAACCAGCAGGCATGCGGGCAGTTGCTCATCGCTACCCGGAAATGCAGATCGAATGGCACAGACCGGAGACAACAGGCACTGGCACTGAGGCTCCTTATCCACGCCGGGGTGTTGTCTGCGGTGACCTGTGTGGAGAGCAGGGGAGGGTTCTCACACAAGGGCAGGGATGAACACACGTGCCATCGGCCCAGAAATTCTACTTCTTGGCTGGAACACTCCAAACACAAAGCGTGAGTTTGCAAAGGCCGGTGCACACCTGTTCTCTGCCGCCGAGATACAGGCCAGACCCAACAGCCGGGGTTGGAGCAGGGCGGCGTGGGGTCTGTGGCCACAGGGAGCTGAGACGAGGTGACGGCTGCAGCCTGCGGCCTCAGGGACTTCACGCCGAGTGGCAGAGCGCCCACCCCTGCAGGTGTGGGCAAGCAGCAGGGAGGCGGCGGAGAGCCCTAGGGACGGTGGGGAGGGGCGTCCTGGCACTTGGGCTGTTCTGGGGGCGGAGCTTTCAACAGACCGTTTGTGTGTTGTTATGATTGCAAACATGTGTCCACACTGCAGGGGGATCAGCTAGCTGTCTACACTGCCCCAGACCAACGGTTTTGGACTGGGTGCGAGGGAGCAGGTGTGTGTATGCTCATGCCTCGGACCTGGGCTGGTGGCATTTCAGGGGCCCAGGACGGGTTCACCAGCCGCAGAGAGCTTGGCCCGGAGTGGGGTGGAGGGTGGCTCCTCAGGAGGAGACCGCCCGGCTGGGCCCGCGGGAACAGGAGGGAAGCCTTCGGGCTGCTTTTCCTTACCAAGGTCAGGTGACGTTCACGGAACTGAGCAGGTGAGCCGTGAGTGGAGAATGAAGCCACAGCCACCGCAAAGCCTCCAGGGAAAGGAAGACCCTCGAGAAATATCAGACAGTGAAACAAAAGGGAGAAAGCACGAAGAATGACCAGAGAAATCGAGAACCCTCTCACAGCTGGTTCCTCAAGCACGTCGATGGAACTGAGGAATCTCACGGACGAGGCCAGCACCCACCTGCCGTGCCAGAGTCCAGCCTGATTCCGACAGGGCGGGACCACACAGCTGAGATGAAGACCCCTCCAGGAAGGCTACATTTATGAATATAGGTGAATAAGAAAACTAAACTTTAACACCTAGACAGGTTGTTTTAGCCACATAAAACTCTGACTCGTTGTATTTGTGAATAAAAATTGTTCTAGGCATTTAAATATTTAAATATAAATTTGTTAATTTACTTGTATTAACCATGTATGTAACTATTTTATCCTCCATCAAGACAGTTCAAAGTTTGCTGAAGAATACTATCTTGTTCAGATGAGTAGATACTTCCAAGATAAATTTCAGTTTTTTAATATAATTTTATTATTATCCTATGGTTATCTTAGAAGCTAAAAATTAACCCAACTAATTTGAGATACTAAGAAGCATCCTGATTTGGAGATTATGAGTTTGAGTTATTAACAATAGTAAAATAAATTAACAAAATAATAACTTATTACTTTTATTTTAACCCAGCACCCTTGAGATTTCTAATTCCAACCAGCTACTTAAACTTGGAAGCTTAGAAGGCAAAAAAAGAGAACATGCTTATTCTCCGAAGAGCTTATTGATGAAACCTAAGAGCCCTAAGGGGGAGGTGGTCTTAATCTCTTGAATTCATAACACATTACATGCCAGGAGTCATGGGTTGAAATTAAAACTCAAACTTGACATTTCTCAATTTTATTAAATTTACTACCCATCAGAACATCCTTTAGAACAGAACATTTTCATTGAGTCTGTAGCAGAATATTTTGTTTTGGCCTTTAGGACTCAATTACTTTGGAAGGACATTTGTCTACGGGAGGTGACTGACTCATTTGAATTCTGTATCCAAATATATGCTACTTAAAAACTCCATTTCTACTTCTTTGTTGTCTAGTAAATAATTTCTATGATTCAATCTATCTTTCTAGCATGATGACTCCCTGTTGCCCGAGAAACAGAACATACACTAACCTGCGCAATTAGGAGACGTGGGCAGGAGCCCAGCCCGCCTACGAGCATCCTAAGTGAAGTCACCGCCGGGTCAGTAATTTGATTAGCTCGAGAGTCATTTCCCTGGCAAGGGCTTGGGTGGGTAAAATCAAGGATGCAAGAAGCTGAAAAGGCTTGAGTGACGCGTCCACAGAACTTCCGGTTGGAAACCTTTTCCCTCCTCTCAGACCTCCAGGATGAGTCACGGGCCCTCCAGAGCACAGGAGCATTTTAGCGCTGAGTTTCTTAAAAGAAGAGCAACCCTTTTTGTGGTCCCTCTTCTCCAAAAATAAAACCCTCCGTCACGTGCTTGCACCGGGCCTCGTGTCTGTGTGCAGAGTAGCCGACTGAGGGGGAAGACCCCAGCGGCTCTCCCGCACCCCCACCCCCAGTGCAGCCCCTCAGGACTCGCTCGTCCCTGAGGGAGGCTCTTCCCAGCTCCTGGGCGCCGAGGGCAACCGTACTCTGTCCACTCGGCTCCGGAGAGAGGCGAGGCGATCATGGGCGAAGGGTGAGGGACGACAGTTCAGCCGCTTGCACAGACGACTGCCCAGCTGCACAGGAGCTCACCCACCAGCCCGGGCCCCGCACAGCTGCACACGAGCTCACCCACAGCCCGGGCCCTGCCCAGCTGCACACGAGCTCACCCACCAGCCCGGGCCCTGCACAGCTGCACACGAGCTCACCCACCAGCCTGGCCCCCGCACAGCTGCACACGAGCTCACCCACCAGCCCGGGCCCTGCACAGCTGCACACGAGCTCACCCACCAGCCCGGCCCCCTGCACAGCTGCACACGAGCTCACCCACCAGCCCGGGCCCTGCACAGCTGCACACGAGCTCACCCACCAGCCCGGCCCCCGCACAGCTGCACACGAGCTCACCCACCAGCCCGGGCCCCTGCACAGCTGCACACGAGCTCACCCACCAGCCCCCGCACAGCTGCACACGAGCTCACCCACAGCCCGGGCCCTGCCCAGCTGCACACGAGCTCACCCCCCAGCCCGGCCCCCGCACAGCTGCACACGAGCTCACCCACCAGCCCCCGCCCAGCTGCACACGAGCTCACCCACCAGCCCCCGCCCAGCTGCACACGAGCTCACCCCCCAGCCCGGCCCCCGCACAGCTGCACACGAGCTCACCCACCAGCCCGGGCCCTGCACAGCTGCACACGAGCTCACCCACCAGCCCCCGCCCAGCTGCACACGAGCTCACCCACCAGCCCGGCCCCCGCACAGCTGCACACGAGCTCACCCACCAGCCCGGCCCCCGCACAGCTGCACACGAGCTCACCCACCAGCCCGGGCCCTGCACAGCTGCACACGAGCTCACCCACCAGCCCGGGCCCTGCACAGCTGCACACGAGCTCACCCACCAGCCCGGGCCCTGCACAGCTGCACACGAGCTCACCCACCAGCCCCCGCCCAGCTGCACACGAGCTCATCCCCCAGCCCGGCCCCCGCACAGCTGCACACGAGCTCACCCCCCAGCCCGGCCCCCGCACAGCTGCACACGAGCTCACCCACCAGCCCGGGCCCTGCACAGCTGCACACGAGCTCACCCACCAGCCCGGCCCCCGCACAGCTGCACACGAGCTCACCCACCAGCCCGGGCCCCTGCACAGCTGCACACGAGCTCACCCACCAGCCCCCGCCCAGCTGCACACGAGCTCACCCACCAGCCCCCGCCCAGCTGCACACGAGCTCACCCACCAGCCCGGCCCCCGCACAGCTGCACACGAGCTCACCCACCAGCCCCCGCCCAGCTGCACACGAGCTCATCCCCCAGCCCGGCCCCCGCACAGCTGCACACGAGCTCACCCACCAGCCCGGCCCCCGCACAGCTGCACACGAGCTCACCCACCAGCCCGGGCCCTGCACAGCTGCACACGAGCTCACCCACCAGCCCGGGCCCTGCAGCGGGGGAGGGGCCGGGCATCACGCTGGACACTGCTCAGAACCGGAAGGCCAGGGGCTGGGGGAGCATCCCGGTCAGCCCCCCAACTCCCCTGCCTCCTCCTTCCAAGCCGGCCAGTCACGAGTCAAGAGTGGCAAGAAAACAGGGGGCCTCGTCTTCAGAAGGACCCCGACTGCCCACACCTTCCCGCCCAGGCTCAGCCCCAGACCTGGTCCCTGAGCTGCCCCTCCTGGCCGGGGGCCTGCCGTGGTCGCTCGGGCAGCGCCCCAACAGCCCCCCAACAGCCCCCATGCAGGCCGGAGGAGAGCGTCGGGGAGCTGGGCGTGGACGCGGCAGCCCCTGCGACAGCGTTGGGGACAGGGCCTGCCCGGAGATGCGGGGCTGCCGGGCCAGTGAGAGGGGACAGTGCCCGGCCCCCTGAGCGTGGCCTGTGCCAGGGAAGCGTGGTTCAGGGCCCGGGCCCCAAGTGCCCAGCCCTCTACCCCCTCATGCTTCTGGCGCTGACGGGGAGGCCGAGTGGGGACCTGCTCTCGGCCACCGCCTGGCTGGGCCTGGCTCCCCCGGCCACGCTCTAGAAACTTCAGGTAGATAGAGCTCGAGCCTGGGGATCCACTTACCTCGCGCACGTGCCCACGTGCCAGGGAGCGACTTATCTGCCCTATTATTCTCTTGATTTAGTTGTTCTGATGGGGCATAATTACAGTAATCAAGATCCCTAATGAAATGACAGCTTTGGAAGTTTCTGCGGAGACAGGCCTCTGTGATCCGGGTGGTGGGGGGCGCCGAGCACCCGGCCTAATTGCGAGCTATAATTAGTGTAATTTTTCGAGGGAACGTCTGAGGGTGACTTAGCAACCCGATCATTTGTCAGTCTGTTGTTCAGCCTTACTATGTGATTTTCATTAATTGAGCTGATGTGCTGTGATGATGAAAGCCGTATTTTAAGGCATCACTAAGACGTCTGGTAATGAAATGAACTTAAAAATAATTCTCTCGGAGAAGAAGCAGGTCCCCGGGATTTTTCAGCCGGTATTTCTGTGGGCAGGATGGCCTAGTGGTGGGTATGGGAACACAGTCCCAGCACTCACAGTCAGGACCGAGCAAGACTCTATTTTACCAACACTGTCAAGAAGAAACTCAGATTTGTCCTAAGAGAAAACATCCATGTTTTCTTTTTTTTTTTTTTTTAATTAATTAATTTATTTATTTTTTAAATTTTATCACCATGTGGAAAGTTACAGAGTTCTCAGGTTTATGTCTCAGTTATACCGTATTCAAACACCATCCCTTCACCAGTGCCCATATTCCACCACCAAAATCCCCAGTACACCCCCCGCCCCCGCCCCCCACCCCAAATGTATAACTGATGAACCTCACTTTATTTTCTCTTCACCTTGATTACGTTCCATATTTCAACACAAAACTCACTATTGTTGTGGGAGTTATATCCCCAAACAAGATAGCCCTAATAAGGAGGCATTTGATAATTAGTTTTCCATTAAAAGATTGTATGTTTTCAGGTTTTAGAAAAGGTCGCGCGGCCGCGCTAGCGGCCGCACGGCTCGGATCTGTCCCAGTCCCGAATCCTGGAGCCGTGTTAGTTGCTGCTCAGTGGCGCCGGGGTTCCATCCGGAGAAGGTGTGCTGGCAGCACCTCCTCCCTCCGGCCCCCCGGTGTTGCTGGCCCCGAATCGGGTCCGGAGCATTGTCCGGGCCGCGTTGCTCACCAGAATGCCTGCCGCTTCTCTGTGGATTGTGGCATCAAGATGGCCAACATCCATGTTTTCTGTCATACATCCAGGGGAAGTCAAGCTCCGGGAAGATTTCTTTTAAAAATCTTTTTTTCCCCCTTTTTTATTAAATCACTGTGATAGACCATTATACAGCTGTCGTGATTGGATTTCAGCTTTACAGTATTCCAACACCCGACTCTTTGAAAAAATAAAAAAGGTACGAGAAGACAATGTTTCCTTAGACGTGCCGGCGTGCGGCCTCACGGGCCTGGTTTCTGCCACCGAGGGAGCTTCTTGCACTAAGCCCAGTGGGTGCTGGCCCTGCTCGCACACAGTTGCCCTGTCTCCACTGCGGCCGGGCGCCCCGGCGAGACGGGGGCGGAGGTGGCTGGAAGTCTCGGCCCAGAGGGGGTGGGTGCGGGCCGGGGCTTCACTCCTGCCTGCCCGCGGGGAGGCCGTGGGGAGTCTCCCCGGACCCTCCTCGCCACTGGTGCTGTGTCTGAGCGCGAGGAGCCTTGCGCCCTGGCTGAGCTCTGAGGCCTCGGGGAGGTTCCGCGCCGCCCCCTGCCCCTCCCAGCCAGCAGCCCGCGATGCTTCTCTGACTTTGCTGTGGGAGCTGGCAGAGCCCCTGAAGCTACAGCCACAGCCCGGGACGCCCTCACGCGTGGCCCCAGGGACCTTTGACCGGAGACTGGCGCGGCTCAGGCTCCCTGTCCGGGCCGGTGTGGGCCGTCTGCTCCCGAGCCGTTCCCGAGAGCCCGCGGCCGCGCAGCCTCTGTCTCCAGGGGGCAGCGTCCTCCGTGCCTCAGCCGCAGGGTCTCGCTTCCAGGCCTGGGACCCCCGGCTGCTCCCGGCAGAGCAGGGACCCGCAGGGCCCTTCCGGGCCTTTCTGTCATGGCCCATCCTAGCGCCCCTGACCCAGCGAGGGGCCTGGGTCCACCTGACAGCTGTGGGCCCGTCCCTGAACCCCCGTCACTGCGCCCAGCTGATGTTGGTCCTGGTGGGGCGATACTGAGAGATCAAGATACAGGCACTTGGCATCACCCGACAGCCCCTCAGTGCACACACATGCAAGCATGCACACGCACACACACACACAGATACACAGACACACCCAGACACACACAGGTACACACAGACACATACAGGTACACACAGGTACACACAGGTACACACAGATACACACAGACACACACAGACACACACAGGTACACACAGGTACACACAGATACACACAGACACACACAGAGACACAAGCAGACAAAACTGACACACGCATTCACACACACAGACACAAACACACAGATACACAGACACACACAGACACACATACACAGACACACACCCAGACACACTCACAGACACACTCACAGACACACACACACACACGCATACACCATGAGGTGCTAGGATGTCTGCTCGCTCTCAGTGACACCTGTGTTAGCCCAGGAGCGTCCCCCTGGCCCACCGTGTCCTGCACTGAGTCCGCCCCCAGACATGACATGTCCTCCTCTGTCCCTGGCCGTGCACGGGCTGTCCAGTCCCAGACTCACCCCCCCCCCCGTTTCCTGCTGTGCCCAGGAGGTGCCCAGCACAGGGAGGTGGGCGGGAGGGGCTCCGGCCTCTGACCCATGGCCCAGGGTCAGCCGCTGGTTTCTGTGGTGTCTGTCCAGGGTCTAACCCACGCCCGGCTCAGGAGCAGACACGGCTGATTCCCGCCCGGGGGCCTCAGGGGCCGTGAGGGGGCTCCCTCGGGCTCTGGGGGGCTCAGAGGCCGTGAGGGGCCCCCTCGGGCTCTGGGGGACTCAGAGGCCGTGAGGGGCCCCCGCGGGCTCCGGGGGCCTGTCGCCAGCTGGGCTGGGTTCCCGCAGCCTGAGTGTCTGCCTGTCTGTCTGGGTTCCAGCCGGGCAGTGAGGGTTGAGTGTCCGAGTGTCCGGCGTTGTCTCCTGGACGGGTGGGGGGGAGCCCTCAGCCCCTCCAGGGACGGGAGTGCTTGACTGCGGGTGGCTGGCAGTTTCCCGGTTCCGAGGGGGCCGTTTCTCGGTCTGTCCCCAGATCTGCCTGTCTGGGGCCCTTGGCTGCAGGTTCTCACCGACGCCCGGCACCTGGGCCTGGTCGGAGCCTGCTGCCTCCCCCTTCCCCGCGGGCCCCTCTGCAGAGCGGCTCTCAGCAGGCGACCACTGCAGTTCCTCAACCATCCAAGACGCTTTTGTCGGGTGTTCGAGGAGCTCTGGGTGCCACAAGCTGCAGATGCACTTGATTATTGTCCTAAAGGTAAAATGGATTGGGAGACTGTATCTAACTAACGGGTCTGTGTGTAAGTGGGATGCCTCACAGTGGTACACAGGGTCTGTGTGTGTGTGTGTGTGTGTGTGTGTGTGAAGTGTGAAGCTTCACAGCGGTACCCAGGATCTGTGTGTGTGTGTGTGTGTGAAGTGTGATGCTTCACAGCGGTACCCAGGGTCTGTGTGTGTGTGTGTGTGTGTGTGAAGTGTGATGCTTCACAGCGGTACCCAGGATCTGTGTGTGTGTGTGTGTGTGTGTGTGTGTGTGTGTGTGTGAAGTACGATGCTTCACAGCGGTACCCTGGGTTTTGTGTGTGTGTGTGTGTGTGAAGTGTGATGCTTCACAGCAGTATCCAGGGTTGTGTGTGTGTGTAGAGTGTGATAGTGTGATGGCACCACATCTCACAGCTGCTTGCTGCGGTTATGTTCAACTGAAGGATTTGAATGGAGAGTGGACAGAAGGCCGTGCCCACTGCTCTCATTAAAACCAACCAGAATTACCAGCCCCACAGCGAGCAGCGGACCCCACCGGACCCCACTGGGCCGCCTGGCGCCTGCTGGGGTGGGGCTCAGGGATCCTGCCTCTCCTGGCCTGGACAGAGGACATGGGGGGCACCAATGCACCAGGACCCCGGGCCCCCCCACCCCGCAGGTCACAGGTGGGACTGGGCTGTGCCAGGCCTCCAGGTTGGTGCCCCCGGGAGCCCCCAGGCTGTGTGGGTTTGCACCCCAATAGGAAAGAACCAAGATGGGGACACAGGGTCACACCCAGGCCAGCTGTGTGCAAGGCAAATAAAAAAATTTCCACCTATCCACTGTGATTTACAAAGCTGTTGATTCCAGAGAGATGTTATTGGCCCCCTCTTTCCTCCAGGGACTCAGGGCCCAGAGCACTCGCTCCCGAGGGACCCAGCAGCCATGAGCCGGGCAGGTACTCAGGACACTCAGCCGTGGGCCGCAGAGCAGAGAACAAGGAGGAAGGCCCACACACGGCTGGGTGTGGTGTGACCCCAGCCGCCCGCCCCCCAGAAAGGAAGAAGCAAGCAAGCAGAGCGGGGGGGGGGGCAGCTGCCGCTGATGCTCAGAGACCCCCAGGGTCGGCGTAGCCCCCTCCCCTGCCTGGGCGGCCACTCTCCTCCAGTCGGATTTTATTTTATTTTTTTGCTTTTTGGGTCACACCCGGCAATGCACAAGGGTTACACCTCGTTCTGCACTCAGGAACCATTCCTGGCGGTGCTCAGGGGACCATATGGGATACTGGGGATCGAACCCGGGTCTGCCGCGTGCAAGGCAAACGCCCTACCCGCTGTGCTATCACTCAGCCCCTCCAGTTGGATTTGTATTCGCACTTGGAACAAGGTGATCCTGGCTCTGCTTCTTAATGTTTTAGCCCCCAAACGCTATTTTAAAGAAATGCAGCTGAACAATAGAGGAAATTAGCAAAACTTGCTTCCAGGAGGGAATTGTCTGCGCTTGGCAAACAAGCCCGAACGCTTGATTTTCATTCCCGTTGCTGGGGGGAAACCGTCAGAACACAACAGAAATACCCCGCTCAGCGGTTGCCAGACCTCTGGATGCCCGCCGGTCTGTGGCACAGGGAGGATGGTTCTACTTCCTCCAGAACAATTAGATACTTTTCTCCCGAGAGATGACTACAGAGTTCTTGGTTTACATCAGACTACATTTATTTCTCTTTGAGCTTGGTGGGCCAATGGGGAAAACAACGCACAATCCCTCCGTTAACATCCTGCGGGGACGCAGCACAGCCGGGGGCTGCAGTAGGAACACACACCACTTTGGCTTTTATCTTTTGGGGGTGGGGTGGTGACCTGTCCTTTCAAGTGGCCCTCCCTTCAAACAGAATGGAGCATCCCGTGTGCAAGTCACACTGATACAAATGTGTGTATGCAGACGCTGGGGGCTAGCAGTCACTAAGTGTCTGTATTTTTTTTTTTTTTTTGGTTTTTGGGTCACACCTGGGGATGCACAGGGGTTACTCCTGGCTCTTCACTCAGGAATTACCCCTGGTGGTGCTCAGGGGACCATATGGGATGCTGGGATTAGAACCCGGGTCGGCTGAGTGCAAGGCAAACGCCCTACCCGCTGTGCTGTCGCTCTGGCCCCAAGTGTCTGTATTGTTACCAAACATGTTCTCCTTGGAAAAAACAAGGAGTGAAGAACGGGCTAATTTTGAAGCCTTAAGCTGTAAGCCATGGGAATTATTCTTTGAATGAACCCGGGAACATGAATAAATGAGAATTTTCCTTTCAGGTCTCTGAGTATGCAGTGGGTTATTTTGTTGTGTGGCATAAACATGAATGTCTTAGGCCTGGTGTAAAGAACAAAGTTTTACCAAAACAAGATGTAACTTGGGTGTATTCAAAAAATGAATCCGAAACCGCGGTGCTCTCTCGCTGCCTGCATTTGTGGTCTCAGGCTGCGTTCCACACCCTGGACGACCCACAGCAATGGCAGACGGAGGAGGAGCCGAGGGTCAGGCTGGTGGTGATCAGTCGCAGTTTATTCCAGTCTCGTCTCCCCCGCCTCCTCCCAGGCTCCCCCACGCCTGTATTCCTGCCCCCCCCATCCCAAATCAGAGGGGTTGGGTAGAGATTACACGTAGGTGTGGTCAGACAACCAACAGATGTGAAGTCCTTCCCTCAGGGGAAGCTTCTCCAAGGACAAATTCTCATCCAGCAAGATGACCCACCTAAGGGCAAAATACCCTCAAGGGTGCATATCTCCTTTCTTTGGTCCAACAGTCATTTGAACTGTCACTGTCACTGTCATCCCATTGTTCATTGATTTGCTCAAGTGGGCACCAGCAACGTCTCCATTGTGAGACTTATTGTTACTGTTTTTTTGCACATTGAACACGCCACGGGTAGCTTGCCAGTCTCTTCCATGTGGGCAGGATACTCTCAGTAGCTTGTTGGGATCTCTGAGAGGGATGGAGGAATCGAACCCAGGTTGGCTGCATGCAAGGCAAATGCCCTACCCGCTGTGCTATTGCTCCAGCCCCAACCATTTAAACATTCATCTTAATTCTACTTCTTAATAATATAGTCATTTTACATGGACACAGTAAGAGATGCATTAAGCTTGTAGGGTGGCTCTCCTGGGGACATCTCACTATAGATCCCAGCCTACAGTGCTCAGGCCATATTAGTCCTTCCTAACCCCAGCAGGGTCCTTGTCCAGTCACTTCTCTTAGAGTCATGACAGAATTCGTCCACAACCATGCTCTTAACTTACAGTTAAGTATCATGGTGCTTGGCCTGACCCATTCCGATGCCAGGGTAGCTCACAATTTGCCCTGGGTCCATCCATTCCCTTCATCGGACCCTGCTTTTGGGGTGCTAGGAAGTAAGGGCAGCTGAGGCTTAAGTCGAGAGAACAGATGTCCAGGAGTGAGTATCATTTGGAGTCGATTAACTCCCAAGTTACAGAAGCAGAGCATTCACTGTCTTCCTGTGTCTATACAAAAAGGACATTGCTCTAAAGTAACTATGCAAAAGGACAGAAGGGAAGGAGAGAAGCAATATTTCACCTACAAATACAAATCAGAGATTTCTGAGGGATTTGGTTTTGCAGCTCACATATACTGCTTAGGGGAAATGAGTGATTGACTGGCTGGCGGAGCAGAACACAGAGGAGAGATTAAAGATAAACACAGGCAGGGGAGTGCCTCAGGAGCACTGTGATGGGTGCCACCCAATAAACCTAAGCTCCCTGAGGCCAGGGAGAAAGGACAAACCAATGTTATCCTACAACTTGTTTTTCATTTTAGAAGAAATAATTCATTGCAACAGACATTAGAGGGGCTGGAGCAGTAGCACAGCGCGGGGATGGGAGGCATCTTTGCCTGACACTCAGCTCTCCCGGGCTCGGCCCCCGGCATCCCTTCTGGTCCCCGAGCACGGCCAGGAGTGACTCCTGAGTGCAGAGCCAGGAGTAACCCCCGAGCATTGCTGGGTGGGACCCAAAAAGAAGAAAAAAGACATTTGAAACAAAATTAAAGATTAAAATAGCTGTTAGACACTATTTAGGCATATCGAAGTCCTGGCCATGGTTGGCGCCTGTTGAAAGGAATTCCGGACGGGGCCAGGAGGCCCAGGAGCTGGCTGACCCCAGGTGGGTTTCCCGTCTTAGTGCTTACGCTTCGTGCTTCTTGGTGCCTCTCGCTGTCCTCTCCCAGCACTGTTATCAGAGGGAGCCTGGAGCACGGCCGTGAGCGCCCCAGGCTGCGCGTCCCTCGTGCCCTCCTGGTGGATCCTGGCTGATACACAGACCTGGTGGTTTTCACTGCCGGCTTCAGTGCCGGGCGGGCTGGTCCCGAGGGGAGGCCGGGAGGGCAGGGCCGCCCCTCCCTGTCTGCCAGCCTGCGCCAAGAGCTCACTGACGCATCCGTGACGCCTCTGAGCTCCGCCGGGCCAGGGGGGCTCTGAGGGGTCAGCCTGGCCCGAGCACCCACAGTCCCATCCTAAGGGGGGCTCTGAGGGGTCAGCCTGGCCCGAGCACCCACAGTCCCATCCTAAGGGGGGCTCTGAGGGGCCAGCCGGGCCCCCGCACCCACAGTCCCATCCTAAGCGCGAGGAAGATATACAGAGGCCAGCGGCTCTGCAAAGCGACCGTGGGGACAGCGTTCGGGATGTCCCCGTGTCCAGGATCACGGCCACGCGGCTTGGCCATGGGGTGCTTCTGGACACCCCTTTTCTCTGAAGGCAGCGGGGGTAGCAGCTCTGGCTCCCGCGGGCCTGTGCCGGGAACAGTGAAACCACCCGGCCCCAGCTGGAGCTGAGGCGCGGGCGAGTGTGGGGGCCAGGCGGCTGAGCGCTGGCCGCTGGCCTGCTGGGGACGGGGCTGGACATCAGACCAGCTCCCGAGCAGGCTCTGGAGAGGCCCAGGCGGGGACCCGGAGTGGACACTGGGCAGTTTCTGGGGGCCAAGCGCGTCGTGTCCATCACGGCTAACGCGTGCGCTGAGGAGAGGCTCCTGCCTCCTCGGGCGAGCAGAGAGAGAGAGGACTCGTCAGCGCCTTACCCAGACGCAGCAGCGGGTGAGGGCGCGCGGGCACGCCGGTCCAGCCTGCTCACCCCCGCCCTGCCCTCAAGACTTCCAGCGAAGCTTGGGGCCACGCGGAACAAGGTCCATTAGTGGCGACACGGTTTGGAACACGGCATCGCAAATGCCACAGACACTTGGATTAACATTTTCTTCCATCCCGTAATTACTTAATTATCACCAATTAAGAGCATAACACGAGCATATGGCAGCCCCCTTTCTGCTCATTTCTTCCTTGCAATGTGCTAATGTCACCAATTTAGCCGATGGTGACAGCGTGTAAGCCGGTCAATCTCATTACCGGCAGCACACCCAGCCCAGAGCTTTCTCTTTGCATCTCATGCTCATTCCTCAGTCGCTGACTTCTGGAATAGGATCAGATTCTAATAAAATAAACAGAAGGTTAGGAAACTCACAAGCGTTTTGTTAAAAATTAATTGAGGTCTTAAATTATTTGTAATTCCTGAAAGTTGTAATATTTTGTTTTTAATGCTCCAAAGTATTTTTCCATTAAACTTTCTCAGATTTTATTTTCTGCAAACAAAAAATTATAAATTCCTCTTTCATATATGGGGCCAGGGTGCTTGCTTTGCCCGTGACTGACCTGGGTTCAACTCCCAGCTCCCTGTCTTGGTCCCCCGAGCCCACCAGGAGTGATCCCCAAGTGCAGAGTCAGGAGTCTGTCCCGAGAACAGCTGGGTGTAGCCCCTGCAAAATAGTCAAGCCAGATAAATGACACAAATTTTCCTTATGATGTAGCATACAGTTGGGAAACCGATCAGCCTTGATTATTGCTCCCTCCAAGTGAAAGCTACTGGGTTTTTAGAAGCCTGCAACATTGTTTCATTTTCTGGTGAAGAAAAGCAGTCAGATTAGAACACTAGTATCTTACAGGTTAGCTACAATTCCAAAATGGCTAAGTTAACTTGTATGAACTATTATGTTAAAAAAACAATGGCCGAATCGATAGTACAGTGGGTGGGGCTCAGCCTAGCAAGTGACCAGCCTGGGTTCAATCCCCAACATCCCGAATGGTCCCCCAAGCACCGCCAGGAGTGATTCCTGAGTGCAGAGCAGGAGGAACCCCTGAGCATTGCCGGGTGTGACCCCCCCGGCCCCCGTAACCCTAATGCTTCTCTGTGTGTGTGTGTGTGTGTGTGTGTGTGTGTGTGTGTGTGTGTGTGTGTGTACTCTCTTTTAGCCACTAATGATCACTCACTGGCTACGCGTAGATTTCCTGGAAGCGACTTGGTTTGGTGATAGGTCAAGGCTAGGGCAGTAGACGCACGCTTTCCGCCTTTATTCCACCCTCTTCCTCCCACCCTCTTCCTCATCTCAGAGAACACCACCAGAATCTGGGATGGGGCACTGTGCCTGCAGGTTGCTGTGGACATTGTGCCCTGACCTTCCTAGCGGACAGAGCAAAGGACTGGCGTGTGTATGCACCGGCCCGTGCCTGTGTGACCATCCGTCTCGCAGCAAACTGCATGTGAGCTTTCCCTGAACTCAGCCGCTGCCTCTGACCGCTCCCTGGCCTCCCACCTCGCCGTCCTCGCTCACCTCCACCAGTGAGAAGCTGCCTCCAGCCACACGGTTTAGTTACTGGACTCCTAACCGCATGGAGGGTTGACCTCATGCGGCTGGCTGACCTCTTTGGAGGCCTGATTATGAGTCTCTGGAGCAGGGCAGGGCGTGGGTGAGCTTACATGGCCACGGTGGGACCGTCCTTGACATTTAACACTTACAGCAAATGCTTCAGAGACTCTTTTTATCGGGGGTGGGGTGGAGTATTTGGGGTCATACCCAGCGGTGCTCAGGGCTGACTCCCGGAGGGGCTCGGAGGACCACGTGCGGAGTCCAGGATCCAGCGGGGTCTGTGCCTTCAAGGTCAGCGCCCCACCCGCTGTGCTAACCCTCTCTTCTCTCCCGAGGCCTTACTTGGGGTTTTTCTGTCCTTGTGCTTGTATATAAATGAATCACTATCACGATCACTGTCATCCTGTTGCTCATCGATTTGCTCGAGCGGGCACCAGTAACATCTCCATTGCGAGACTTATTGTGACTGTTTTTAGCATATCGAATATGCCACAGGGAGCTTGCCAGGCTCTGCTGTGAGGGCAGGATACTCTCGGTAGCTTGCTGGGCTCTCTGAGAGGGACGGAGGAATCGAACCCAGGTTGGCCAAGAGCAAGGCAAACGCCCTACCCACTCTGCTATTGCTCCAGCCCCCAAAGCATAAAAAAGAAAGAGGTGAACATATGAACTCTTTTATTTTTGGTGGGGGAGTAGTGGGGGCTTTGAGGCATAGCTGGCGGTGTTCAGAGATCACGCCTGGCTGTGTATTCAGGGCCATTCCCGGCAGTGCCAAGGGACCAGTGTGGTGTGCGAGGGATTAAACCTTGGTCAGTCACATGCAAGGCAAGGGACTTAAAAATTGTTAAGAGGTTTCCTCATAACAAAATCTCTGTTTTGTGAGTTTTTTTGCACCAAGTGGGATGGTTAGGTAAGCTCGTGAAGGCCAGTTCATGAGTCTGACACCCAGTCGGCCTCTCTAACGCCCAGCGCTGTCACCGCTGTGGAAACTCTCACTCCCTCAGCTGTTGCTTGGTCTTGAGCGCTGAACAATCAAGCTTCTGGGAAGCAGTTTATCCCTTCAAGGTTTGCTGGGCCAGGGCCGGGCCGGGGGTGGGCGGGGGGGGGGTCTCATGCCCTGTCCCCCCCGGGGCTCACACGCTGCTTCCCCGAGAACAAGCCCCTCCCAGCTCCCGCTCCTCCGAGAGCTGGTTCTTCCACGTCGCTCTGCCTCCTCGCGGGTCCCGGCAGGGACAGATGCTCAGGTGGGTCGTGAGAACCTTGGGGCCCTCCCCCCGCAGCCCCCTCCTCCCTGCCAGCTCCCTGCCCGGCCCCATGGGTCCTGCTCCGTCCCTCGGGGTGAGCTGTCCCTGTAGGCCGAGCGGGGCCGGGGCGGGGTCGTCTGGGGCCGCCCCACGGCCTTGCTCTGTGGCCTGGCCACAGTCCCCCCCCCCCCAGCTTCGGTGTCTTCAAAGACCTCACACAGGCTCCGCCTCGAGCTCTGCTCGTGCAACAAGACTAAATATGGTCGGCGAGGGCCCCGCTGCCCCGTCCCTCCTGCGGTCTTGTTTATAGTCAGAGACACGAGGACGGCCGGGTTCTGAGGACGGAATTCTTTGGAAGTTTCTCCACAGACCCACAGTGTAAATTCCCGGTAAGCTCTCCAGATGCACTTGAGAAAGGCACATCCTGCCACCCCGGGCTGGCGGAAGGCGTGACGATTCACAGGGACGCTCCTGCGCACGTTCTGCCTGTCGGGCCGGCGTGACGTGCCCGGCCTGGAGCTTCTCCGGGGCTGTCGTGTGCCTTTATGTAACCGACGGGACCTGAATGACCCGCATCACACTGAGCGTGCAGAGGCTGACGCAGCTGAGCCTGCAAGGGCCAGGGGTGGGGTGGGGGCAGGGGTCGCCAGCTCGGGAGAGGAAGGAGGGAAGGAGGGGGCGAGCGCCCTCTGCCTGTCCCAGGGGAAAGGCGGGAAGACTGAGGCCGGGGAAGGGCCACCCCGCCGGGCCTGGTCAGATTGGGGGCCAGTCCTGTCCCTCTCAGCTGCCGTCCCGCAGCCGACGGGGCTCTGTGCGCCCTTGCCTGAGACTCCCGGCGCCTGGCGTGGCCTCCACAGACGGGGCTGCCCACAGCCCCAGACTCGGACAGCGGCTGCCACAGCCCGTCCCCCTCCCCCACCCCCGCCTTCTGCGAGACGGGGCTCTGGTGGTCATGCAGGCAGGTCCCCGGGCCTCCGGGGTCAGGTCGAGGCATCTGGGCATCTTCCCGGGTGCTCGGGGCTGCCCACGGCCTCTCCTCTGGAAGGCGCCGGCCGAGTGTCCCCCAAGGACGCCGCCCCGGGGGGGGGGGAGCCCCCTCCAGAGACCCGGACGGTCTCACCGAGAGACCCTCGGCCCCTCTCTGAACAGCTCTCCCTGCAGCACGTCAGGTTTGCAGGGCCGAGGGCCGAGCCTGGGGGTGTCTCGTGGGAAGCGCGTTTCGCACACTTGGCTCCTGTCCTGCTCCCACGACCCGCCCGGACGCTCACACACAGTCGCTGGTCTGGCCGGGGGAGGGGCAGCGGGCACCGTCTGGCCGCCACCCGCTGGGCCCGCACCCCGCAGGCCTGGGTCGCCCCAGAGCCTGCCCCGCCCGAGCGACTCTCTCTCCCGCCCCCGCCCCGTGCCGCGTGGTGCTCGTCTTGTCCGCGCCCTGGCGGCCCAGGCCTGTGCTGCCCGACGTCCTTCTGTTTCTCCTCCAGAACATTCTTCTCTGGGCCGTGGCCACGCCCGGCACCTGCTCCAGACACGCTCGGGCTGGACAGCAAAGGCACAGTGTCCCCTGGCAAGCGGACAGGAAGTGGCCAGACCACCTGGGCGGGCACCCCTGACCCACCGCCCGTGTGTGTTTACTCTGGAGCCGTGGCGGCTACCAGCCCAGAGCCGGCGTCCGAGACGGCCGCGTGACGCCCCCCAGACCGCCGGGCCCCTGCAGGCGGACGCCACGTGGCTCCCTGCTCGGAAGGACCTTCCTCCACACGTGCCAAGGGCTCGGGGCAGAAGGATGCACAGTTCTGGGACCCACGGCCCCGGGCTGGACCTTCCCTCTTGACACTTGCCTTTTCCGCTCGCCTCCAGCCAGGCTGCCCAGCAGCTCAGCCCTCCCGGCCTCTGCCGCCCGCACCCTGCTCGCCTCGCCTCCCCGTCCTCGCTCCTCTGTCTCGCAGAGACGGGGCTCCGGCACCTGGTGCTCCGGGGGTCGATCACCGCTCAGCTTGCAATCGGCTCATGGCAGCCTCCAGATGAGGGGGTAGGGGAGGCGAGCGAGAGAGCGAGAGCTGGAGAGCGGGGTGCGCCTGGCGGACAGGCGGGTGCGTTTGACTGGTCAGGTCGGCGGGCCCCGGAGGCCGGCCCAAGGAGGGGTCGCTCCGTCACGGCCAGCTCTCCTCCCCGCTCACGCCCCCCAGGTTAGCCTTGCTGTTTTCCCGTCATGACAGGATCAGCACCAACCGTGTAGTAAGTTCCCAGCAGCTCCCGGGCTGGGGGAGCGGCCCCGAGGCCCCGGCTGGCCGGGGTGGCCGCGGGAATGAGGACGGGACTGGCAGGCCTTTGGGGACTGAGGAAGTGTTCGGGGACGGTGGTGCAAGCGGCATGCCACGAAGGGCGCAGTCTGCCGAGGGGACAAGGGGTTTGTAAGTTTACTGGCTCTTTCGTTTAAGACATTAAAGAAAAAAAGTCTTGTTTCTGGTCTTGCAAATGAACCTCAGGCTCCTCTCCGGTGGCCAGTGTCACGGCCGCTCCTCCCTGGTGCTGAGAGACGCTCTGCAGGACGGTCCCTGCCCCGAGCCCGTGTGCCCGGCGCGGGCTCAGAGCCCGCCTCCCGCACAGCTGCGCTCTCCCCGAGGGCCCAGCCTGACAGAGGAGCCGGGAGTTGATGGGGCGAATCTAATAAAGCCTCCCCCGCCTGCCGGAGGCGGCGTGTACATGGCGGATGATCTGAAAAATTAATATCCTGGAAGCCGTGCCCGCTGCCCCCAGCCAGGGAGCGCCTCGGAGGGAGCGTGGCCCCGCGTTCCTCCAGAGCCTTGCTTCTCCAGAAACGCAGCCGAGCTGCAGCTCAGGAGGGCACAGCCGGGGCTGGGACGGCAGCTGGGGCGCGGCTGGGGTGCGGCTAGCCTGGCCAGCGCTGAGAGGCCGTGTGGGAAGCCTCTGGCGGGGCAGCACCCCTGCGCGGCCGCCCCACGGCAGCCCCCGCTCACAGCCTGTTCTGAGGGGACGCCTGGAGCTCCCTGTCCCGGCAGGGTCAGGGCCAGGGCGGCGGGACGGTCTCTGGAGGCCCTGCAGGGGGAGGCTCTGAGGCAGGGGGGGCGGCTGGTCCTGGCGGGGAAACTCAGGCCTTCCAAGGTCCAGGACACCGTGCGCCCGGTCAGCGGGGCTGGCAAGGCACAGTCCTTCCCTCCCGGCCTCGCCGAGCAGCTGAGGGTCTTTAGCCCGAGAGACGTCTCTTTACCAGGACCCCCTTCCTTCCCGAGGGGACGGAGGATCCGGGCAGTGCTCGGGGGCAGAGGGCCCGACGTGGGTGGTGGCACAGCCCTGGCTCAGGAGGGCTGGGGGCCACTAGGGCGGTGCCAGACTGACGAGGGTGGGGGTCCAGCCGTTAGTCCCAGGCTCAGCCTTCTGGAGTCAGGGCCAGGGCGAAGCTGCCGCCTGCCTTAGTTTCCCCAAGGCAAATGGACATAAATCAATCCCAGGAAGAGGGACAAGAGAGGAAGCGCCCCCGGGACCCCAGCCTGGGCCCGCCCTTGCCGGCTTCCCCTCGGGCGCTGTGCTGCCGCCCAGCAGGTGCCGCTCCTCGAGAGTGGGAAGGCGGCGTCCAGAGTCCCTCACTCCCGGACGCCCCACTCTTCCTCTCTCCCACCCCGACGTGAGGACACGGCCTTAGAGGCTCTGCACGGAGGGTAGCTCGGGGCCCGTGACCCAGCCGTGGTGGCGAGAGGGCGCGAGCCTGTGCCCGCCCCTCAGCCAGGCTGCCCCAGGCCAGAGCCGGGAGGGGCTTCCCTCCCGCCCCCCACTGTCCTCTCTCCACTTCACTGCAGCGGCCGCGGACTGCTGGGCTGTTTCTCAAAGCGCTGGGCAGTGGGCATGCGGCCGGGGCAGTGGGCATGTGACCAGGGCAGTGGGCATGTGACCGGGGCAGTGGGCATGTGGCCGGGGCAGTGGGCATGTGGCTGGGGCAGTGGGCGTGTGACCGGGGCAGTGGGCATGCAGGGGCACGGTGGGGCTTCTGGCCGGAGCAGACTGCAGGTGGGCAGGTGGGGTGCGGGAGTCGCCTGACCAGGGGCCACCTGAGCACCAAACCCGGAGCATGGTCAGGGGAAGTCTCAGGCGGGACACGGATGGGCACTGCCCCATCCCCTGTCCAACACTGACCCCCAGTGGTGAAGCTTCTCCTCCCGCCCAGACCCCCGTACCGCAGGGACAGGCCCAGACTGGCCGCAGACCCTCTGCCCGCCCAGGCCCACTCGGCCCTCCAGCGCCCACGCAGGTCGTGCGTCGTCTGTGTGCTGGGGGGCGCACGAGGACTCACCGACCGGCGCCCTCTGCTCCCCGTGGGCCCCGGAGCTGCTGAGGCTGAGGCGGGACGCGTCACACGTCACGCAGATGTGGATTTCACCGAGTGATTTCAACGTCGTATTTTTGAATTTGACACGTCTAAGCCGACCCACCGCGGGGGATCCGGCTGGTCAGCGGCGCATCCTGCCCCCCAGTCACCCGCGGGAAGGAGGGGTGCTCCCCCTCGGCGGGTTGGCCCCCTGGAAGGCGTCTGCGGGGACACTGGCCGTCCACGCGGCCAGGCAAGCCCAGTGCCGGGCCCTCCAGGGACACACTGGCGCTAATCAGAGGAGGGGAGCGGCCGTGAGGGTGCTGCGGGCGGCGGGTTCAGCACAGCCCAGTGGGGGGAGCAGGAGGGACACGGAGGGGGGGCACAGGGCACCTGTGGGAGGAGAAGGACGTGGCAGAGGGTCAAAGCATGGGACAGAGACCCTCACCCCCACCCCCGGGGGCGGCTGAGCCGAGGTGAGCAGAGCCGGGAGGTGGGGAGTGGGTGGTGGAGCAGGGGGCTGGGAGGCGGAGGGGTGGGCTGCAGAGGGGGGGTTGGGAGGCTGAGGGGGTGGGCTGCAGCAGGATGGGGGGCTGGGAGCAGAGGGGGTGGGCTGCAGAGGGGCGGGGGGCTGGGAGGCAGAGGGGGTGGGCTGCAGAGGGGCGGGGGGCTGGGAGGTGGAGGGTGGGCTGCAGCAGGGCGGGGGGCTGGGAGGCAGAAGGGGTGGGCTGCAGAGGGGGGATGCCAGGCAGGGGTGCCCCGACTCCGAGCCACAGGTGCCAGGCTGAGGACTAGTGTGAGGGCAGGTCAGGCTGCACGGTGGGGGCGGTCTCCTCGCCCCAGTCCCTCTCCTTGCTTAGGGACGGGCTCTCACGGTACCCCGAGAGCAGCCCACCGAGAGGTGACTCCACTGTGGGGCACCTCAGTGCTCGTCTCGCCCACATCAAGCAGTCCCAGGCCGAGAATCCCCCAATTGTCTCACCAACACCCAGCGGGCCCTTGCCAGGGTGAGGGCAGGGGCAGCATCAGCCCATGGGGCCTTCACTCCCGCTGGAGGCCGCCCAGCGCCCGCTGCGGGTGACCCACGTGGGTGACCCACGCCTCAGGCAGGGGAGGGGGCAGGGAGCCAGAGGGGCGAAGAGCGGCTGTGACGAAACCCCGGAGTCCTGCAGCAGGGAGCTCCGGGCTGGCGGGGAGGGGCCGCGTGGACGCAGGGGCGCCAGCCCACGCCACACGCAGCGGGCCGGGCCGACGGGAGGGTTTTCTTCCTGGAATCGTCTCCCCGCGTTTTCCAGGAGTAGGAAACAGGAGACGGAGATGCAAACACAGCCCGGCTCCCCGTGCACTGACCGGGGGTCTCGGACGCCGAGAGGACTTGGGGGCGGACTCGGGGGCACTGGGCAGAGCCCCGCAGCACTCAGCAGCCGATCAGGCCGCTGCCGGCTGGCCGGTCAGCCAGCTACTGGTCTTCTGCGGGTTTTCCTCAAAATAAGCTGAAAATGGCTCTGCTGACAGGCTGTCACGCTGCTTCCCAGAAGTGAATAAATTCAGACCCTGAGTCATGCGTCCCTTTGGGCCAGACGGGCCCCAATCATCACCCCGGGGGGCCGGGCTGTCGGAACTGTCCTCCTGGGCCCGGGGCCAGCAGTCGAGGCGAGGGGGACGGGGAGCAGTCTGGCCGTGTGGAAGAGAGGGGTCTCGGTGCCCACCCCTGAGGGGCGTGGCCAGGAGATGGACATTCACCCCCCGGAGGCTCAGGCTGGTGCCCAAGCCCAGAGCCGCTTCTCCTGGAGGGGCGGGGAGGGACAGTCGAGGGGATCTGGTGTGTTCTGGGGCTCCCCACTGTGGGGCACCCCTGCAGAGTGCCCGAGGGGAGGGGAGGGAAGGGGAGGGGAGGGGAGGGGAGGGCTCTGCCAGGGTGGACGGGAGTGGGGAGGGCGCAGGCGTTTGCCCTCTCAGGCATCTGGGCGCTGAAGCAGGACAAGCCCAGTGAACGGTCACTCGTGCCAGGGCCGGAGGCTGGGCCAGCCAGGGGACAGCGTCGCCCCCTCTGTGGGATGTGCTAACCTGGGCGGGCCCCTGGCAACCCCGCGACTTGCCCGTCTGGTGGCACGCCGGGCTGCGTCCCCCTCTGGCCTCTGCACACTGGCGGGCCCTGGGCCCCGCGCCCTCCCCCTGCCCCGCCGCCCACCCAGGGTGCACCCTCGGCCCTGCCGGGGCTCAGAAGGGGCCCAAACCCACGGCCCCTGGGGACTGGCCACCCCGAGGCCCAAACCCAGGCCCCACACCCGGCTCTCCTGTGGTGCCCTGCGCAGGGCACAGGAAGACATTTGTGCGGCCCAGCATGGCCGGGCAGCAGGGGGCTGGCCGGGCTGGCCCGACGGGGCTGCAGGACCCCCGTGGTGCGAGAGCCCAGGCTCCATGTATCCCTGAGCTGCGTGTGTGCTGACGTGCCCGGGCTGGTGGGTCCCAGGGCCACACGCGCCCAAGGCTGCAGTTTGCCGAGGTGGACGGAGTGGGCAGAGTGGCCACAGGCCTGCTGTCCCTCCCCCAGCCCTGCACACGCAGCACGTCCCGGGGCTGTCCTGGTGATGGCCAGGGTCTGCGAGTCGTGACCCGGTGCTGGGAGGGAGCGAAGGTCGCGGCCTACGTCCCACAAGCTCCAGCCCCCAAAGAGTCCTCCCCGCCCTGCAAGGTCGCTCACCTGCCCGGTCACACGGCCCCTGCCTGCTGGGCACGGCCACCGCCTTCCTCAGCACCGCAGACTGGCTGCTTACCCCCGGGCTCCCCGGGGTCCTCGAGTGGCCGCACGCCGAGGATACGGCTCTGCGATGAACACACAGGTGCAGATGCCATCTCGACTCTGCCTTTCTGCCTCTCCGGGGCATATTCCCAGCAGTGGTATTGCTGGGTCTAATGGGAGCTCGGTTTCTAATTTTTTGAGAAGCGTCCATATTGTTTTCCAGAAGGGCTGGACCAGTCGGCATTCCCACCAGCAGTGAAGAAGGGTCCCTTTCTCCCCACATCCTCTCCAACAGCGGTTGCTTTTGTTCTTTTGGATGTGTGCTAGTCTCTGTGGTGTGAGGTGGTATCTTGTGGTTGTTTTGATCTGCATCTCTCTGATGATTAGTGATGCAGAGCACTTTTTCATGTGCCTTTTGGCCATTCGTATCTCTTCCTTGGTAAAGTTTCTGTTCATTTCTCCACCCCATTTTCTGATGGGGTTGGATGTTTTCTTCTTGTAGAGTTCAACCAGTGCCTTATATACCCTTGATATCAACCCCTTATCAGATGGGTATTGGGTGAATATCCTTTCCCATTCTGTAGACTGTCTTTGTATTTTGGTCACTGTATCTTTTGCGTTGTGGAAACTTCTTAGTTTAATATAGTCCCATTTGTTTATCTCTGTTTCCACTTGGTTGGTCAGTTGTGTGTCATTTTTGAAGATACCTTTAACTTCAACACCGTGGAGGGTTTTGCCGACTTTGTCTTCAATGTACCTTATGGTTTGTGGTCTGATGTTGAGGTCTCTAATCTATTCTGATCTAACTTTTGTGCATGGTGTCAGGTCAAGGTCTAAGCCCATTCTTTTGCATGTGGTTGTCCAGTTGTGCCAGCACCATTTGTTAAAGAGACTTTCCTTGCTCCACTTCACATCTCTTGCTCCCTTATCAAAGATTAGATGATCATACATTTGGGGTTGTGTGTAGGGATATTCTACCTGTTCCATTGGTCTGCGGCTCTGCCTTTGTTCCAGCAGCACTGTTTACAATAGCCAGAATCTGGAAAAAACCCGAGTGCCTGAGAACAGATGACTGGTTAAAGAAACTTTGGTACATCTACACAATGGAATACTATGCAGCTATTAGAAAAGATGAAGTCATGAACTTTGCATATAAGTGGATCAGCATGGAAAGTATCATGCTAAGTGAAATGAGTCAGAAAAAGAGACAGACATAGAAAGATTGCACTCATCTGTGGAATATAAAATAACAGAGTAGGAGACTAACACCCAATAATAGTAGAAATAAGTACCAGAAGGTTTTCTCCACAGCTTGGAAGCTGGTCTCACATGGTGGGGGAAAAGGCAGCTCAGATAGAGAAGGAAACACCTAGTAAAGTGTGGTTGGAGAACCCGCTCTGGAAGGGAGATGCGTGCTGAAAGCAGACTATAAATTGAACACAATGGCCACTCAATACCCCTATTGCAAACCACAACACCCCAAAAGAGAGAAAGAACAAAAAGGAATGCCCTGCCACAGAGGCGGGGTGGGGTGGGGGGAGGGGTGGGGGTGGGTGGGAGGGGTACTGGGATCATTGGTGGAGGAGAATGGGCACTGGCGGAGGGATGGGCACTCGAGCATTGTATGACTGAAACACAAGCATGAAAATATGTAAATCTGTAACTGTACCCTCACGGTGATTCACTAATTAAAAAAATAAATTAAAAAAAGAAAAAAAGAATACGGCCCTGAGCTCTGCGGAAACGGAGCTGGCGGAGCCTGACAGAGGCCTTCCAGGAGGAGCAGCTGCAGGCGCGTCGGGCTGGGCCCAGGGCTCTGAACACGCGGGCAAACGAGGCTCGAGGCAGCGGGAAACGGTCCCGCGTCCCTCAGTCCTTGCGGGGCTGCGTGGAGGGTGGGCGGAGCGGGAACCGCCCCCTCCTGTGGAGTGGCATTCTCACGTGGCTCGTGCCTCCACGCCCCCCGCCCCGAGATGCAGGAATCAGATGCAGCGGCCGATGTCTCCCCTCTCCTGTGGGGTCAAGCCCACGGGCCGGGCCAGTGAGCACGGCCGTGTCTCGACTCTGGGGAAGCACGAGCAGAACAGGTGGCCACCCGCTGCCCAGAGCTGGAGAGGTCAGCGCCAGTGTCCGTCAGCGACCCCCGCTCTCACTGCCCACCCACTCGGGCAGCTCCGGGCCTGCAAAGAGCAGGTCAGGAGACGTTTGTGCGGGAGCACTCCCCGTGGAAGGAGCAGTGACCGGTGTGTCCACCCGCCGAGGAGACGGCCATGGGGCCGGTCATGCTACGCGTGATTCATTTAATGAAGACGGTTTCCACACTGTTTATGCAGTAAAAATAGGTTAAATTTCCAAGAAAAGGGAAACGAGACAAAATGATGCATGAGTGGTAGAGAAATGTCTATGAAAATGTCACCGTCACTGTCACTGTCGTCCCATTGTTTATCGATTTGCTCGAGTGGGCACCAGTAACGTCTCCGTGGTGAGACTTGGTGTTACTGTTTTTGGCATATCAAATACGCCACGGGGAGCTTGCCAGGCTCTGCCGTGGGGGCAGGATACTCTCGGTAGCTTGCCAGGTTCTCTGAGAGGGGCTGAGGAATTGAACCCCAGTCGGCCGCGTGCATGGCAAACGCCCTGTTAGAAAACCTTGGGCACAGAGAGACCGAGTCACCTCAGGGGAAGTCAGTGAGGGTGGGCTCGTTGGTAGTGAGTGCAGGGTCTGGAGCACCCCCGGCTGGACACCCCGAGGCCTCGTGAGTCCTCCAGAGGACAGCTTAGTGGACCAAGCACATGCATGCCACGTGGGCCGGAGCACGGAGACAGGGAAAGGACACGCCACGTGGGGACGGGGCCCCACACCCAGGGGGGACAGTTCCAGGGACAAGGGAGTTACCAAATCCTCGGGAAATCTCTGATCATGGCAATAGCTCCAGCGCTTCAGACCAAAAACAGCCCCTGAAGATCTCCTGGGCTTATTCTGATGAAACATTGTATCGAAGACAGAGACACTCGCTAGTTTGTAACAATAAGGAAGCGGCTGCTTCCCAGGGAGGGGTCAGCGCCCCGGAGGGAGCCCGTCCCGCTTGGTCCCTCACGGCAGTGAGGGCAGAGACATCCCCAGGTGCTGGGGACATCCAGAGACACCCACAGAGCCCCCGGGGTGGAGACAGCCCCAGGTGACTCAGTCTCCGGTGCTCAGGCCCCTCTGGGCGCTGGAGGGAGGCCCGGCCCTGCTCCCCGCCGCCTGCCTGCTTCTCCCTGTGGGGACACTCAGGAGCGTTTTCTCGAGGGAAAATGGAGGCACAGCATCCAGCCAGTCCTGTGTCTGATGACTCTGCGTGCTCTTGTATGAGGCACATGTGTGTGTAAATATGTGCATGCACACACATGTACACAGTGGCGTACGTGTATGCCTCTGTTAAGTCTCAAGGGATGGGAAGGCAGGGGGCAGAGAGAAAGTGTCCCTCAGAGCACGTTTCAAGGGTCGGGCCGCACTCCCGGTTGCTGGCCTGCGGGGTCAGTCAGGAGTCGCTGCGGTGGGGGAGGGTGACCAAAGCAGGGAGGGGGCGGCAGCAACTCCAAATCCCCCTCCAACAGGAAACGGGATAAACTGATCAAACAAAAAATGCTCTCCAGGTTGCTACGTGCCACGAGCAGCCTAGACGGTGGGCAAGTCTCTCGGCTTACTGACCTTGAATAAGGTCGCCCGAGCTAGAACACTGGGACCCCCCTGCCGACCCTCGGCGGCCGCCCGCTGCTGTCATTTGTGGGTGCCGGGTGCCCTCTGGTGGCGGCCCCGGGAACTGCGGCTCCCGCCGAGGGCCCTCTCGCTCCTTTCCCTGGGGTTGTGGGGGTCTGGGTCACCCCGCCTTCTCCTGGTGTGGCCCCGCCGGGTTCTCCCCACGGCGCGAGGGATAGTTGCAGCGATTTCCGCTCCTTTCCTGGCCTTGTCCATCTTTCTAGGGTCGTGCCGGGGTCCTGACCTCTTGACATTAAGGAAGAGTGTTTGGAGACTGACCCGATGCTTCTTCCAGGCTGGGGCGGGGGGCGGGGGGGGGGCGTGAGGTCACAGGCCTGGCCTGCCCCAGCCCACGTGGGTCTGCGCTCCCACCCCGCGCCGTCCCTGGCGGGGTCTGAGCATCGTGGGGGCTTAGAGGAACCTTGGCGTCATCTCTGCCCAGCAGGACGGCGTCTCTGGGCTGGCTCGGGTGGGAGGGAAGCTCCGTGGGAGGGGCGTCCGTGACGGTCACTTTGGCCGAGGCCGCGGGAGGCCTCCACGGCGATGGCCTGGCAGAGGCCCCTCAGCCCAGCAGTCCCTGGAGAGCAGCCCGGGGCCTCGATCCCTAGAACCGACCCTGGTATCTCCTGTCTCGGGAACCCCAAGGGCCTTGGGCTTCCTTGGCCGGCAGGTAGCCCACGGCCACTGGGAGGGACGCATGCCCCATGCTCCCTCCCGGCCAGGCCAGCGAACGTTTGCTCTCTCTCAAAGCCGGAACTGAGTCTGGCCCTTGGCGTGGGGTCTGCCCCACCCCCCTGCTGCTGGACACCCCGGGGTGCCCGTGTGCAGGGGACAGCGGCCAGCCCAGGCCCTGAGCGCCCGTCCCGTCCTGTCCCCTCCCAGGGCTGCGCGGGAGCTGCTGATGGGCGCGTGGCTGGTCGCGGCTGCCCTGGGGAGCGTCCCTGACCCCTCTGAGCTCTGAGGCCAGGCCGAGCGCACTGAGGTGGGGCCGGCAGCGTCTCCTGGGGCCGGCCGCGCTGCGTGGACGCCCTCTCGGGCCCCTGGCCTGCTTGGCAGAGGCCGCCGTGCACCTGGGGTCTGCCTGCAGCTCATTTCTGAGAAGCAGAGGGCGGGGGCCGCCCCTCGCTCCGTGATGCATCTCTGTTTGCCCCTCCCGGGCCGGGTTCCTCCCGCTTTGATTCTCGGCAGTGACGATGTGCTTCGCCTTCCCTGTGCCTCGCCGCCTAGCGTGCGCCCGGGGGGCTGGAGTCTGGCTGGCCCCAGACGTCCGTCCGCAGGCAGCCTCCAAGGCCGAGCTGGGGCCAGGGCAGACGGAGACCAGACCTTGGCTGTGCCGGAACAGCACCAGGGGGCCTCTAGGGGCATCTGGGACCCGGCGAGGCCGGGCTGCGGCCCGGGAGTCCTGGCCAGGTAGCCGCGCCTGGCGGAGGCCACTGGCCGCGTGGGCCCGTCTGACATGGAGCGCTGGCAGCGTCTCAGCGCCCAGGGGAGAGAACAAGGCGACGCAAGGTGAGTGTCCGAGCTGGGCAGTGGAGGGCCGCTGCAGGGACCCCGGCGTTCCTGTTCCTGAGAGTGTGGAAATACAGCGTTTCTAATAATAATGCATGTAAATATATGACAATATATTTCCCTCCTTAAACGTCCGGCCCCGTAGGGTCGGGTAGTGACAGTTCCAGCACCAAGCGTTTGTGGGGAGGCTTGATAGGTGAAGCCGGACCCCAGTGCTCACCAGACAGTGCTCCATGGGGGCCACTTTCTCTCCTGCCTTGTCTTGCTATTGCCTCTCTCGAGGCATGGGGCCCGGCCTTGTGGGGGGGGGAGGCCAGGACCCACATGGGAGCCCTTTGTGGCCGACTCCGGGGGTCTTGGTTCCGGTGCTCACGTTGGGTCTGCTCTCGGCTTGGCCCCCCGCTTTCCTGAGGGGCTCCACTCTGCCTCAGCGCAGCGCAGGTGCCGCCTGGCCCAGACCCTGGGTCTGGGCGCCCGAAGTGCCAGCTCCTGACTCTGAGGGCCCCGGAGTGGCCCCCGCGGAGAGCCCTGGGTCCCTCCACCCCGAGCAGCTCCCACTCGGCATTGCCGGCTCTCTCGGGGCCCTGGCACGTCTGCCTCCGCGGTCAGTGCGGGGACGGAGCTGGCAGGGACGGCCACGGCCGTGCGACCCCACTGACTCTGTGACCTCCGACCCGTGGGGACCATGTGCCGGGGCTGCGGCCGGGAGCTTTGCAGCGGCGTGGGGCTCTGCAGGCTGCCCACGCCCGCCTCTGCTGGTCCCGTCTCCCTCCCGGCGTCCTTGGAGGAAGCATCTTCACACAGCCGCCCTCAGAGGGGAAGGGAAGCCACACGCTCACATGGCTGTGAACGCCTGCAAACAGAGTCGTAAGGAGCCCCAGAGCACCGGAAAGGGGAGTCCACATCAGAGCAAGACCCTTCCGCGGCGTTTCCCTCACAGCTGGAGAGCAGGAGCCTGACTGAGTCCCTGCAGTGTGGGGACCCTCTGCCCATCTCACTCCATCTGTGCGGGGAGCGACCCCCTCCCCGGGGCCCTTGCACAAGCCCACTGCAGAACGGCTCTGCTAGCCCACCTGTGCAGGGTGCCTGCCCGGTGGTAGGTGGTGCGTTTAGGCTCCCCAGGTGCGCCCGTGTGTACGTGTGTGCATGTGTACAGGTGTGTGTATGCGTGTGAGTGCATTGTGTGCACACATGTGTGTGCATGCATGTGCATATTTGTGTGTGCATGTGTGTGCGTGCAGGTGTGTGCATGTTTGTGTGTGCGCGTGTGCATGTGTATATGTGTGTGCACATATGTGTATGTGTGCATATGTGTGTATACATGTGAGTGTGTATGTGTGTGTAAGTGTGTGTATGTGTGTTCATGTGCATGGCAGGCGTGTGTGCATGTTTGTGTGTGCATGTGCATGTGTGTGCACATGTGTGCATACATGTGTGAGTGTGTGCGTGCGCGTGTGTGCATGTGTGTGCGTGTGTGCATGTGTGCACATGTGCATGTCTGTGCATGTGTGTGTGCATGTGCATGCACGTGTGTATGTGTGTGTGCATGTGTGTGTGTCTGTGTGCGCATGTGTGTGTGTGTGTGTGTGTGTGATGAGCTTGTCCCGTGTCTAGAGCTGCACCCTGGGGCTCTGCTGCTCCCGACTGTCTTCTTCCTTCTCCTCGTCAGGTCACCAGCCCCTGCCTCAGGCCTCTGCCCTGTCCGGCCGTGACAGCGGTGTTGCTGAGTCAGTGACCTGCCCTCCAGGGCCCTCGGATCTCGTGGCTGTTTGGAACCCCCGCCTCCTTCCTTGCCCGCGGCCCCTCTGCGCCCGCGTCCGCCCAGGCAGTGGCTGGTGCTGAGACGTGCTGGGGTCCCGGCGCTGGGCAGAGCTGGAGTCGGGCTGGGTCGACTCTGGCGGGAGCGTCGGCGTCCAGGGTGCTGTGACCAAGGCCAGAGGGGCAGCCGAGGCCGGTGAGGGGCCGGTGAGGGGCACCCTGCAGAGGGGTCTTCTCAGTGCCCTCCCCGTAGGTACCGCAGGGCAGATCAGGGCCCGGGGGTGCTGCTGGGGGTCGGACACCTCCAGACAGCCTCCGCTGGCCGCGGTCAGGCTGTCACAGGCTGGTGGGCTGCACAGCACAGCCAGGCTCGCTCAGGGCCCAGACAGGCCCACAGGCTCAGAAGCCAGCACCCCCCCCTGCCCCGCCCTGCACGGGGCCCTGGCCCGGGGCACTGGGGACACAATGCCCAGGTGTCCCGGCCACGAGGCGAGTCTCTCCTGAGAACACAGGTCAGCTGACGCCTCCCTCGGAAACGGTGTTTTGGCCGATTTCTGGCCAAGACATTTGTCTCAAGCTTCAAAACGTTTGTCATGTACATAGATACAAAACAAATCTCTCATCGGGTGTTTATAAGTTTTAAAAGTCTCTGATACCAGATTCGACCCGGGTGGCCATGCCTTTACACGGCCGCGTGGCTGCTGAGCGAGCAGGATCCAGAGCCAGCTGTATGACTTGAGGTCCCAGCGAGTGCTTGCAGCCGTGTCTCCAGACTATGAACTAAGCTTCTGCCCCACGCCGGCTAATGGAGGAAATATCCTTTTTCCTTGGTTTTTCTTCCCTCTGGGAGGAAGAGGTGTGGTGTCTGCCATTTTATGGGACTTTTAAGCAGGTATAAACTTGGTGGCTCGGGAAAAAGAAAAAAAATGTGCTTTGAACTTGAAACAGCGGGACGCCTGGGCACTCTCGGGCCGGGGCCGGGGCCGGCTCGAGCTCCACTGAGATTCGACCCGGGTGGCCATGCCTTTGCACAGCCGCTTTGCTGCCGAACGAGCAGGATCCAGAGCCAGCCGTATGACTTGGGGTCCCAGCAAGTGCTTGCAGCCATGTCTCCAGACTGTGAACTAAGCTTCTGCCCCACGCCAGCTAACGGAGGAAATATCCTTCTTCCAAAAAAAAAAGTCTCTGATACCTCCCACGTGAACCCCGAAGCAGTGGGTGAGGAACGTCACATTGAACAGCAGTTGCGTGGTTCTGATCATCTTAGTAAATGACCACAATAAGGCTTCGGCGTCAGGCTCACAGCAGGCCACGGGCCCTAATTGGAATTCATAACCAGGCTCATTTTTCTCAGTAATCACACCAAGAGAGTTTAATCATTATTCTTAATCTCTATTTAAAAAATCGTCTCCGTACGCGTGGCGTGCGCCCGACTCGTGGCTGCGTCTCGGCGGTGCACGCCTTGCCGCGCCTCTCACGGCTCTTGCTCTCCCAGCATCCGACACTCACATCTTGGCTCATTTTTTGTTTTTTTTTAGTGCTCCTAAGTATGGGGTGCTTATGTATTTGGAATCTTTATTTTTTCATTGTCATACCGTGAGTTTGCGTGACTGTGCTTTGGGTTATGAATTCCGCACACACTCCCCAGGCGGAGGGAGTCCTGGGGCCCTCCCCGCACGCCCCCTTGGGCCTCGGCTGCATCCCGGTCGGCCTCGGGCAGGGAAGCGCCTGCTGGTGTACTAGCTCCCAGGCCCTGCCCCGGAAACTCAACCCCGGAAAAGGTGTTAAGGTGTTTCCGGGTCTGCAGGGAGTCAGGTTTCAGGACAGCTGGTCTGGGACAGCTGAGACCCAGGCCTGGGAGCTGTCGTGGAGGAAGGCTCTGCCCTGACCTCAGGGCCTTAGCATGTCCCTTCCTCTCCCTGACCTCCCCCTGCGAGCCTCCTGTCCCCCGATGTGGCGGGGAGGGCAGAGATGTCGCTATCAGTCTGGTAGTGAGTCTTGCTCTGTGTTCCCGCGTGAGTCTGACCCTCGCCTGTCCCGGGGACCGAGCAGGGGTCCTTGGAAGCACCCCCTCCCTGTCTCTGTGTCTGAGGTTTCCCCCGTGTTGGATGGGCTTCTTCCGACCCTGTGATCTGGAAAGATGCTTCACGGGCTCACTGTTAAGGCTTTAGTCCCGGCACAGGACGAGCCTTCGTTTATCTGGGGGGAGAAGTTTCTGTGAACGCGGGGAAGTCCGTCTGCTGACTCCCTCAGCTCACAACATGGTTTCCCTGTTAATTCCTGGCCTGGATGGCGTGTCCACGTGGGCCGGGACCCTGCTCTCCCTGTGGGGTCAGCGGGTGGGTGTCCAGGTGGGCCGGGACCCTGCTCTCCCCGTGTGGGGTCAGCGGGTGGGTGTCCACGTGGGCTGAGACTCTGCTCTCCCTGAGGGGTCAGTGGGTGGGTGTCCATAGGGCTGGGACCCTGCTCTTCCCGTGTGGGGTCAGCGGGTGCGTGTCCAGGTGGGCAGGGACCCTGCTCTCCCCGTGTGGGGTCAGCGGGTGGGTGTCCACGTGGGCCGGGACCCTGCTCTCCCTGAGGGGTCAGTGTCTGCTCTGAGCTCTGTTCATACCTGTGTGTGCATCTGGCCGCCCTGTGACGGGTGGCCAGATAGAGATGACCATTGTCTTCTGTGTTCTGGCCCCTTGATTCGTATTTAGCATCCGCCTTAGTCTCTCGTGTCCCCTTTGGGCCAGAAGCTTTGTCCGCTAGGGAGGGAGAAGTTCTGCCCTTTTCTCTGCCTTCCTGGCCCAAAGGTTCCGTTCCTCGCGGACACAGCGACGGTGGTCTGTTTGCTTCTGACCTTGACGTTCCTTTGCTGCTTAGACTCCAGCGTCCCTGGGTTCTGTGCCCGCAGCCCCTTCCCGCCCTGCCGCCTCGGCGAGCCCGTCTCCCTCCGTGGCAGGCAGCCAGAGGCCGTGCTCCGGCCCCCGGCTCGTGTCCCTCGGCCCTGTGGGTGTCTGAGGCTCTGAGTGAGACCAGAGAAGGGCCGGGGGCACCGAGAGCCGGGTCAGAGTCTGACACTGAGGAAGGAGAGGGAGGGCCCAGAGGAAGAGCCACGCTGCCCCCGGCCACGCTGCCCCCGGCCACACTGCCCCACGGCCATGGACACACTGCCCCATGGCCACTCTGCCCCCTGGCCACACTGTCCCCTGGCCACACTGCCCCATGGCCACACTGTCCCATGGCCACACTGCCCCATGGCCACACTGCCCCACGGCCATGGACACACTGCCCCCTGGCCACACTGTCCCCTGGTCACTCTGCCCCCCGCCACACTGTCCCATGGCCACACTATCTCACAGCCACACTGCCCCCTGGCCACTCTGCCCCCTGGCCACACTGCCCCACGGCCATGGCCACACTGCCCCATGGCCACTCTGCCCCATGGCCACACTGTCCCCTGGTCACGCTGCCCCTGGCCACACTGCCCCATGGCCACTCTGCCCCATGGCCACACTGTCCCCTGGCCACGCTGCCCCTGGCCACACTGCCCCCTGGCCACTCTGCCCCCTGGCCACACTGCCCCCGGCCACACTGCCCCATGGTCACTCTACCCCATGGCCACACTACCCCACGGCCATGGACACACTGCCCCACGGCCACACTGCCTCATGGCCACTCTGCCTCATGCCACACTGCCCCACGGCCACACTGCCCCATGACCACTCTGCCCCATGCCACACTGTCCCCTGGTCACGCTGCCCCTGGCCACACTGCCCCATGGCCACTCTGCCCCATGGCCACACTGTCCCCTGGCCACGCTGCCCCTGGCCACACTGCCCCCTGGCCACTCTGCCCCCTGGCCACACTGCCCCCGGCCACACTGCCCCATGGTCACTCTACCCCATGGCCACACTACCCCACGGCCATGGACACACTGCCCCACGGCCACACTGCCTCATGGCCACTCTGCCTCATGCCACACTGCCCCACGGCCACACTGCCCCATGACCACTCTGCCCCATGCCACACTGCCCCACGGCCATGTCCACCTTACCCCATGTCCACATCTACCTCCATGTCCAACTGCCCACGTCCGTGCTCACACCGCCCGGCTCCACGTCCACTCCTGCCCCCGATGTCCGGTTCGGGCGGCCCTTCCTGCCCCTCACGTGGCGGAGGGCTTGGCCTCCACCCACGCAGGACCTGCTGCTCGTCGCCTCCAGGGCCTGGTGCCGTTCTGACCTGGAAGCCCAGATGCGGCTGCCTGGACGGGCCAGAGCCTGCGGTGTGGGCGGCCGCAGCAGGACGGGGTCTGCAGTGGGGACCCTGGGTCCGGCCCCGGGTCTGCTGCTGCCCCGAGTCTGTGCCACTGCCGCCCCGCAGGGCTGGTGGGCCCCCCTCGGGACTCACGGCTGCTCTCCGCCCTCACAGGGCCCGGCCACCCGTGTCTCCTCCACCCGCCCCGGGCCCTTTGGCCATGCTCGCGGCTGTCCTGGGGGGCATGTGTCGCTGCCCTGGCGTCTGGGCTTGTCGCTCCTGATGCCCAGAGGAGGGGCGAGTCCCCACGGGCCTGTCGGCGTTTCCTTCCTGGTCCCGACTTCCAGACGTGTTGGTGGTGGCCCCAGGAGAGGTCTCGGGCCGGGCTTGCCCGGAGAGCACAGCGTCGCCAGGCCGGGCCCGTTGGTGGCTGTGGCTGGCCGGGCGGATCTGCCCACGCAGCAGGCGCACACACATGTTTGGGGGACGGAGGGTGGGAGGCTGTGCCCAGGGCCGCCCCACGCTGCAGGCCTGGCCATCGGGGGAGCGCCAACATCCCCCTGTGCAGAATTGTGTGGGCTCTGACAAACTTGGGCCGTGAGCCGAGGGAAACTTGGTTTCTGGGGCCGGTGGCTGAGTTCTGAGTCCTGTCGGTGTCGGAGAATAGTCCCGGGTCTTCCAGGGCCTCGGTCTTCCTGAGATGCAGTGTATCCCCCGCCGGCCTCCCTGGTGGAGTCTGTTAAAAACAAGAAGGCGGGGGCTGGAGAGGGAGGGCCGGCCTTGTCCGGTGGGCGGCAGGTCTAGGCTCCATCCCGGGCATCCCAGTCGGTCCCCGAGCACTGCCAGGATGGATTCCTGAGGAGAGACCCAGGAGTAACATCTGAGCATCGCCGGGTGTGGCCCAAAAACCAAACCAAAAGAGTTTACAACGCGTGTCTGATAGAAGGGAATCAAACCACGAAAAGAAAATTCCGGATCGTTATACTTGGGAAACTCGTCTGAGGGTAAAGCCCTCGTGCTCCGAGAACTGGCAAGCGGGTAGTCCGGGGACCCACGTCTGCTGCTCAGTCGGTGCCCAGGGAAATGCTGTTTCTGGGCAGCCCCCTGCTTCCTGGACCCCTGCTTCCAATCCAGGGGCGGACGCGGAGACCCCGCAGAACCAGGGCTGAAGCGGGGGGAGCTTTTGATGCTCCAGAACCCCGCAAAAGAAACTTTAGCACTAACGTTTAGCACTTGTAAACCGGCAGGACCTGAGGTTTACCTCGCTGCCGTTTATGTTTGGGGACAGTTATCTTCACGCCGGAGACCAGCAGGAGTGTTGGATCTACCCAGGCGGGGCAGTTCCTGCATTGACTCTGCCAAACGGAGCCGGGTCATAGGGCTAATGGGAGGGGGCTCAGCCACGGGATCCCCACCTGTGACAACCCCCCGAAACACCAACCCCCTCCACTGGCCCCTCACTGACTATTGGCCCCTGAGTGGTCTCCAGGGCTCTGGAGGCGGGTCCCCTGCGGACGTGAACAGCGGCCAGGCCCCGCGCAGGCGTGTCCCGTGACCCAGTGGGCCGGGCGCCCTCCTGGAAGGTGGGGCTCGGGGCAGTCCTGACGCTCGTCAGCGGCGCCTCAGAGCTGTTTCCCCCCCTCGCTCCTACACGGAGTTTCTTCACTAATAAAACGCAAATTGAGTGTTTCAATTCAAAAGCTGTTAAAAAGGCCAAACACTTTAGAGTCTATTATACGTAATTTTGTCCAACTCTGGTGCCTGTCGTGGCTGGTGGGTGACTGCAGGGACCTCGGCCAGCCCCGCCCACCTGAGCCGCCTGCCGCCAGCCACCTCACGGCAGGGCCTGTGGGGCCCCGGCAGGTCAGCCTCACGGGTGCCGCTGAGGCCAAGCCCCTGCTTTCCGGGGCAGGCAGCGAGCTGCCCCCCAGCTCGGACATGGCTCCATGTGGCATCTTCCACGTCCCCTCAGCCTGACGTGGCTCTGAGGCCCCGGGCTGTGTGGACACGTGTGTCCATGGTCTGTGACATACATAGACGTGTCCTGTGTAAAATGTTCCTGGCGCACGTGTGTGCCCTTACGGGATATTGGTTGGATTCAATGATTTCACGGAGGAAGTTGTGGTCTGCGTCAGCACAGAACAGTGGTGTGTGGGCACGTGTGTGAGTTGGCCACAGGTGACAGCACGTGCACACCCAGAGGTGCTTTACACTGGTATATGCAGCATGCGTGTGGATGTCGGCCTCTCTGTTCTTCCACCTGCCTACCCAAGCATCCCCAGTGGTGTCCGAGCCCATGCTCATGCCCTGGACGGCCGTGCCCATGCTCACTCCCTGGACAGCCGTGCCCACACTCACCCCACTGGACAGCCATGCCCACGCTCACCCCCCTGGACGGCCATGCCCACGCTCACCCCTGGATGGCCATCCTCATGCTCACCCCTGGACGGCCGTGCCCACGCTCACCCCTGGACAGCCATGCCCATGCTCAACCCCCTGGACAGCTGTGCCCACGCTCACCCCCCTGGACAGCCATGCCCATGCTTATCAACCCCCTGGACGGCCGTGCCCATGCTCACCCCTGGACAGCCGTGCCCACGCTCAACCCCCTGGACGGCTGTGCCCACGCTCACCCCCCTGGACAGCCATGCCCACGCTCACCCCTGGATGGCCGTGCCCCACGCTCACCCCCCTGGACATCTGTGCCCACACTCACCCCCCTGGACAGCCATGCCCATGCTTATCAACCCCCTGGACGGCCATGCCTATGCTCAACCCCCTGGACGGCCGTGCCCACGCTCACCCTTGGACGGCCGTGCCCACGCTCAACCCCCTGGAAACAGACCCCGGCTGACGGCTGACGTCAGAGTGTGCCAGGTCAGCACCACGGTCCTCTCCCAGCCCTGAGGACCCGTGTCCCTGCTGCTGCTCCAGCCAGAGTCCAGCGGGAGACCAGGCGGGCACCAGCCACGGGAGCCTCAGTGGGTTTAGTGTCACTGCCACGGCGAGTCACAGCGGTTCTTCAGCTGACGTGGCAGGAGGAGGGGCCATGGAGAGGGGTCGAGGGCAGAGCCTGGGCTGTGAGCCCGAGAGGGAGACGCCGGCAGCTCGACAGGAACCTGTGCGGGACTGATGCAGTGGGTGAATGGAGTATTAGTCAGGGAATCGGGTATTAGTCAGGCCATCGGGTATTAATCAGGCCACTGGGTATTGATTAGGCCATTGGGTATTAATTAGACCGTTTGTTTCTGCTGCAGAATCCCGTGAACTAGCAGTGAACCCGCAAGGGTGGTTGTGGATGTTTGTGGAAGAGTGTGGATGTGTGTAAATGTGAGTATGAGTGTGAGTGTGAATGTGTGAGTGTGAGTGTGAATGTGTGAGTGTAAATGTGTGAGTGTGAATGTGTGAGTGAGTATGAGTGTGAATGTGTGAGTGTGAATGTGAGTGTGAGTGTGAATGTGTGAGTGTGAGTGTGAATGTGAATGTGTGAGAGGTGTAGGGTGAATGTGAGTATGTGAGTATGTAGGCGTGTGTGCCTGAGTGTGAGTGTGTGTGAGTGTGAGAATGTGGCATACGTGTATGAAGTATGAGTGTATAAGTGTGTGAGATGGAGTGTGGGAGTGTCTGGGTATGTGAGTATTATGAGTGTATGTGTGTGTGTGTGTGTGTGTGTGTGTGTGTGTGTGTGTAACAGCAATACTAGGAACAAAGTCCTGAGAAAACCTGGCTTCCCAGTTTGCTGGGAACAGCCGAGCGTTCTGGAAGCTTCCGCAGGAGCCTGGCCGCCCGGTGCTGCAGCTTGCTGAGACGTTGCTTCAGGCTGTCTGCGGAGGTGGCGCCGGGTTCCGGGGCTGGGGCACCTCTGGCCTGTGGCGCAGCTTCCCGGGAGGGGCCGGGCCCCTGGCAGGTGGTTCCCCAGGACCAGGCCCTCGACACGGCAGCCCACCGGCCCGCGCCTGTTCGGGGGCTTGTTTTCATGCCCACTGCGCTGGGCCCCGCGGTGGGCCCGCTGGGAAGTGCCAGAGCCCCTCCAGGGCCTTGGGGCAGGCCGGGCAGGCGGGGCCCGCGGGCGACCTCAGTCGGCGGGTGAAGCCAGTGAGGGCAGAGCACAAAGGCCCTTCGGCCGCCACAACCACCACCCGCCAGCAGGTGTCCCCGTGGGCCCACCCTGCCCGAGTTAGGCCAGAGTGTGTGTGTGTGTGTGTGTGTGTGTGTGAGTGTGAGTGAGTGTGAGTGAGTGTGTGTGTCTGTGTGAGTATGTGTGAGTGTATGAGTGTGTCTGTGAGTGTCTGTGTGAGTGTGTGAGAGTGTGAGAGTGTGTCAGTGTGTGAATGTGCATGTGTGAGTGTGTGTGTGTGTTTGTCTGTGTGAGTATGTGTGAGTGTATGAGTGTGAGTGTGTGAGTGTGTGTCTGTGTGAGTATGTGTGAGTGTATGAGTGTGAGTGTGAGTGTGTGAGTGAGTGTGTGAGTGTGTGTCTGTGTGAGTATGTGTGAGTGTATGAGTGTGAGTGTCTGTGAGTGTCTGTGAGTGTGTGTGAGTGTGAGAGTGTGAGAGTGTCAGTGTGTGAGTGTGTGAGTGTGTGTGTCTGTGTGAGTATGTGTGAGTGGATGAGTGTGTCTGTGAGTGTGTGTGTGTGAGTGTGAGAGTGTCAGTGTGTGAATGTGCATGTGTGAGTGTGTGAGTGTGTGTCAGTGTGTGTGTCTGTGTGAGTATGTGTGAGTGGATGAGTGTGTCTGAGTGTGTGTGTGTGTGTGTGTGTGCTCTGAACGCGGCTGACACCTCCCGTTCTTTCCCACTGGATGACACCCGTGCTCAGAGCCGCATGGGCTGGACACGGAAGGTGTGGGTACTGCCCGGGGCCCGGGCCCGGGGGAGGCTGGGGGATGCAGTGTCCTTCGGGGGCCTGGGTCTGCCGTGCCCCCGAGGGTCCCAGGAACCCGGGTGCCGTCTCCTGGCAGCGCTGACGTGGCAGAGAAACCGACCCTGTCCCCGCGACCCCCTGGCCTGTCTCCTGTGCCTGAGCGGCCACGAGGAGCAGGGGCGGAGGGTGGAGGGTGGAGGGTGGGGGGCGTCGCCGCGCTCTGGTGTCCCTCTCGGCCGAGTGTCCCGTGGCTGCCCCTCGCTTGGCTGGGGGCTCTGAGGCCAGGCACTGACCCTGTCCATGGCGGCCCGCAGCCTCCTGTGTCAGCTGTGCGGGCCCTGAGCATGGTCCCGGCACATCCGTGTGGATGTGAGTGACACCCGCCCGCGGCTGCGACTCTGAGCAGACCCCTCAGTCTCTCTCAGACCTGCTGGGGCCTGGGGCCGCTCCTCGGGACCCTGTGGGGCCAGCTCAGAGCCAAGCTTCCCGCAGGGAGCCCGGCCTGCGCCCCCTGCGCCCCGCCGCTCCACACACAGACACAGACACAGACACAGACACAGACACAGACACACAGACACACACACACACACACACACACACACACACACACACACACACACGGCCAAGGGTGGGGTGGGCAGGGCGTGGCGGGATGTGACAGGAGGAGCTGTGGCAGACACACCAGGGTGTGACAAGGTGTGACAGGAGGCATACAAGGGGGTGTGGCAGGGCTGTGACAGGGGTGTGACAGAAGGACTGACAGGTGTGGTAGGGGTGTGACAGGGGTGTGACAGGGGTGTGACAGGGGTTTGATGCGGGTGTGATGCGGGTATGACAGGAGGGCTGTGATGGGTGTGACGTGGGTGTGACAGGGGTGTGACAGGAGGCTGTGACAGGACAGGGTGTGGCAGGAGAGGGTCTCTCTCAGGGAGGGCCTGCTCTCAGGGCGGGCTGCCCCGAGACGCTGACAGGAACAGCCTTGCATCCAGTTTCATGCCTGATATTCTGTGGTCTCAGCACCACCAGGTTGGCCCCAGACCCAAATTGAATAAACCAGAAACCATGAAATGTGATATTTAAGATTTGTGACTGTGTTAGCGTATGCACACACACACACACACACACACACACACTTGCCTTGCATGTGGCTGACCTCGGCTGACCTCAGCGTCCCATTCTGTCCCCTGAGTCCCTGGATGATTCTCAAACACAATGTCAGGAGTAAGCTCTGGGCACCACAGGTATGGCTCAAAAACAAAACAAAAAATTCCCTCATGGAAAAATTTCCTCATGGACATAAATACTATATCACTATAAATGCATATCACGATCATGAAATCCCGTTAATCATCGATTTCTCGAGCAGGCTCAATAACCTCTCCATCTGTCCTTTCCCTGAGATCTTAGAATTCTCTCTCGACTTGGCCCTCCCAACCATGTCGCACTGAAGGCTCTTTCAGGGTCAGGGGAATGAGATCCAGCTTGTTACTGGATTTAGCATATGAATACACCATGGGGAGCTTGCAAGGCTGTCCCATGTGGGCAGGAAACTCTCAGAAGCTTGCCAGTTTCTCCCAGAGGGAGAAGTAGGCTACAAGATATTGTGCGGCCACAAAGCGGCCGCATGCTTCTAGGAGCTTGCTTTTAAGTATCTGGATGTTGGCCGTTGATGGGATTACACACACCTGGGTTCCTCTGCCGGTACCTTCATGCATGAGGCCTGTCTGAACGTGTGGAGAGGGGCCTCCTGCATGGCTGTAGCTAGGTTCCGGTGGTCTTCGGCCACCAGGAGCTTTGCTCAGGTGGGGAGGGAAGCTGGAACCCATTCCCTACGAGGGGCCCCGGGGAAGACAGCCAGGTGTGTGGGCAAGAAACTCTCTTATAAATGCATATATATCATATAAATTAAAATACCTAAAACTATTGATTTGCTCGAGCGGGCACCAGTAACATCTCCATTCATCCCTGTCGCGTGCTAGTGTAGCCCAATGGCGTCTGCTCACTCCAGGAACATGAAGTGAGACTTGTTACTGTTTTGGGCATATCAAATACACCATGGGTAGCTTGCCAGGCTCTGCCTGAGGGCGGGATACTCTCGGTAGCTTGCTGGGCTCCCCGAGAGGGACAGAGGAATCAAACCCGGGTCGGTAGCATGCAAGGCAAATGCCCTACCCTCTATGCCATCGCTCCAGCCTATAATATTGCAAAAACTATATGTCTCATCGGAAGGTTGAAAAATTACAGAAGAGGGGCCAGAGAGATGGTCCAGTGGGCAGAACACTTGCCTTGTATGCAGCTGACCCAGGTTTGACCCCCCACCACCTGGGGATCCCTGAGCATGGCTGGGTGTGGCCCAGAAAAAAAAGGAACATTCCAGAAGACTCTGGCTAAGGTTACTTTTGTGTGTTGGGGTGATTTTTCCCTTCTCGGAGAGAGAGAACAATCTCTAGTTTCCTGCGTGGTGGGGATTCGGGAGTGCAGTTTCCACCCCTGGGTCTGGGGCTGCAGGCCCCACCCCGTCCCGCTCGGCTCCTCCCCCTCCTCCCTCTCCTCCATTCCCTCTCCCCTCCCTTCCCCTCTCCCCCCCATCCCCTGGGCACTCACCAGCCCAGAGTTTCCACCCAGGCCAGGACTTGGTTGTTTTCTCGCCAGCTGATTTGCTTTGCTCATTGCATGTGAGGCTGAAAACACTTGGAACTTGTCTTCGGTTCCCAGCGGACCCAGCAGTGCCCCAGCGTCACCCTCCCTGAGAGCAGGTCCAGTCAGGGCTGTGGTGTCCTCTCCTGCCCGCACCCCTGCCCCGTGTCAGCCCCGAGCACAGGAGCGAGGGGTCCCTGATGAGGGGCTTTGCGCCCTCTGAGAAGCCCCGGGGCAGCCTGCTCTCATGAACCCCCTTCCTGTTCTCCAGATATGTTTGTATCGTGCGTTTGGGTCCCGCCTGGCGGGGCCCGGGGTTCTCTGTGGCCCTGTGCTCAGGAGTAAGCACCGGTGCTGGGAACTGAGCCGGGTAATCAAGGCAAGTGTGCCACGGCCCTCGCCGCCCTGCAGCCCCGCCCTCTCCTGCCCGTCCCGCCTGCTGCGTCTGAGGCTGACCTTCGGGTGCAGGTTGTGCCCGTGGGTTGGGGGGCCCCTCCCCGGCAGCAGTGCCGCCTGTGTCTGAGGCAGCGAGGTGGCGTCTGCAGAGGCCTTTGCCCACTTATTTAATTGGGCTGCATCGGGCTGATGGAATTTAGGGTTTAGTTTAGGAGCTTCCGAGCTGTTTCTCCCCTCATCAGCCCTGTGAGTAATCCAGCAGGGATTTGCACTGTTTTATTTTTAAAAAGATTCTCAGGAATTTCTCAAATGTGCTTTAGAGGGTTGGTCTCGGAGCAGTAAACAAAACATGGCAATAGTTTGATATTCCCAATACTCAGCTCTGTGGCTTTTAGTTTTTATGGAGGGTTTGGATATCTAGTTTATTTGCAGTCTGGACTGCATGGTGGATCATGTTGTTTTATTCAATTGTCCAGTGGTACTCTGTGTGTGCGCATGAATGTGTGTGTGTGCATGCGCATGCATGTATGTGGTGCCTGTGCATATACATGTATGTGTGTGCGCGTGTGTATATATGTGCGCGTATGTGTGCATGTGCGTATGTGTGTGTCTGTGTGTGTCTGTGCACGTGTGCACGCGTGTATGTGCCTGTGTGTGTATGCATGTGTGTGTGTGTGTGTGTGTGTGTGTGTGTGTGTGTGTGTATGGTTGAGGCTCTCCCAGTGATACTCAGCTGACAGCAAGTCTAATGGTTCAGTGCTGGGGCCTCACCTTTGCGCATGTTTGCGCTAAGGTCCAGAATTCCTCTCATTTCATAAACAGCTTTACAAGGGCTGGAAATACGGGGTGAAGCGTCTCGCACACCTGGCCTGTGGCTGACCTTTGGACAGCGCGTTGTCCCCTGAGCACCACCAGGGGTCCTCCCAGAGCAGTCAGGAATGGAGTCTGAACGGAGGGGTGTGGCTTAAGAATCCCCACCCCCCACACAATGACCAAAACCAGTGCAGAAGCTAGACTGTTAGCAAAAGACGGAATTTGTGGTTTAGGTGCGTAGTAAAATATATCCAAGAGATTCTTATGTTGTAAATTCCATGTTGTGCCCGGAGTTGACTTTTATATGTTGTGTACAGATGTGCATACATGCATGGTATCATATATAGATGACAAAAAGCTCTCTCTCTCACACACACATACACAGACATAAAGAGAGAGAGAGAGTGAGAGGGAGAGGGATTGAGTTTACTGGAGATCAAGGGACAGCAGTGAAGCAAACATCAAGCACCTTTGCAGCTAAGGATTTATATTCTAGTGGAGGAGGCAAATATCAGTCTAGTATATTACAAAATGGTAAGCAAGGAATTAAAAAACTTTGGTGGTTCTGTTGTTTTCTACTTGACAACAATGGTCAAAGAACTTATTTTCTCTAATACTCGTTTTCTGCCAGGCCACCCATACTTAAGGATTGGGTATCAGAAAAAACAAATGACACATTGAGCATTTAGTGCACGTGCACGTGCTTAGTATATAGTTGCATCTAGACCAAAGTTTCAGTACTGACTTTAATTATCATTATCCAGAAATTTCTCTGGGGAGGCAGCCTGTGAGTGTCCCGAGCGCTGACTGCCGCAGAGAGGAAGGACTGGGTTCATCCAGAAAAGCATGAATCATGGGTGTGGTTTTATTTCGTTGGGGGCCACACCTGGCTGTGCTCAGGGCTCGCTCCTGGTGGGACTCGGGGGGCCGTGCTTGGTACCGGGGTTGAACGTGGGCTGGTGAGTGCCAACAGTGTCCTGCCTGCGTGCACGGCTCTGGCCCTGCTGTGGGTCATCCTCTGGATTTTACAACTGTTTTGGGGGTGACATTCTGAAGGCGCAGGTGAAGGGCTATGAGCTTGAGGCGCTGGAGCCAGGGAGATGCCTGTGAGACACAGGCAGGCAGCGACAACGTGAGGTGCCGGGGACCAGGGTTTCTGTTGCTTCAGGGAAAAGAGCCCCCAGAGAGCTGGAAGAGGCTGGGAGGGTCACACGCTGGGGGGGGGGCTGGGTCCTCCCCCTGCTGCACGCTGCCCGGGGCGGCAGAACAGAGATGGGTGCACTCAGCCGGGTGCCCTGGCAGGAGAGCTGAGCGGGGTGGGCTGGGGGGACCAGAGGAGGACGCAGAGGCCGGGGGGGCCTCCAGGGAGAGCGGGCGGACGCCGAGGGCCAGGGCCAGAGACGTCCTGAGCCGGGCTGGCACCCCGCAGCAGGGAGGGTGCCCAGTCCCACGCATGCGGATGGATGGCTCAGGCTGCCAGCTCTGCATGGACCCTCGTGGCTCTGCACCAACCACACACACACACACACATGCCCCCCAACACACACCTGGATGCATTACAAGCCCCCACACTCACACTTCTACATATGGCTGCACACGCGTGTTCCTGAACACACATGCTTACACATGTAGATGCACACAAGTTCCTGCACACAGATGCTCACACACATGTTCCTGCTCATGCACATGCTTATGCATGTGGGCACACGTGTCCCTGCTCATGCTGTGGTATGTGGATGCACACACACATCCCTTCCACATGTGGATGTACACTCATGTTCCTGCACACAGACACACACCTGTGGATGAGGTCTGGTCAGCACCCAGATTAAACTGGTGTCTGGCCTCCTGATGGGAGGCCGGGCCACCTGCAAACTCCGTCAAGCCCAGGTTCTAGAGAGCGTAACATGACTGAGAAACTAGTTTGCTCTGAATCACTGAATAAAATATAGGCTGTGTTTAAATTAGATGTGTGCTTATTATGCCACCGAGAGCAACCTACAGACAATCACATAGCCAAAGTAAAATTCCCCTTTTTGCAAAGAATTCAGCTGGCATTCTGGAATATACCAAGAGCATGCGCGTGCATGCACGCTCACACACAAACACCCACACACACACCCACTCACACACACACACACACACACACACAAATATGTCCTTGCTTCCTGACCCTCAGCGGTTTGCTCTGGGCTCCCACATTCTGTAAGTTCCCACCCAGGCAGAACGCGCTTTCCAGAACAAAAGCTGCACGGGCCCTCGGGCCTGGGGGCACAGACACTGGACCAGCACACGCAGACGGTGGCTGCCACTTAGCTGTTCTCTGGTCACACTCGTGGTGTGGGACGCACCGGCCTGGGGGCTGTTGGACTCTGTGGGGGGTGGGGGCGGGGGCAGTGTGCCCCTCTGTCTCTGTGATGTAATTGACGCCTCTCCGCGTGTGCAGGCAGACTCCCCTCGCCCCAGCAGGCACCGTCAGTCACTCTGCGGGGCTCTGTGGCTGGTGGCTCCCCCCTGAACCCGAGAGGCAGTGAGGGCGCCCTGAGGTTCCGGCTCCTCCTGCCAGAGACTGTGACCCCGGGGCTGCTGGAGGCTGAGCCGGCAGCTCTGCTCCCTCGAGTGTGACCTGGACAGGGGCCAGGCTGCTTGTAGGCATCGGGCACGTGACCTGGCTGTGTTCTCGCTCCAGGCCCTGGGCTCTTGTGAGCTGAGCTGGCACAGACCCAGGGCACAGATGTCGCACAGTAGCGTCTGGGGCCTCTGGGGTAGATGCCGACAACTGGCTGGGAGCTGAGCCTGCCAGGGCAGGGCTGGGCGGAGGGCTGGAGCCTCGCAGTTGTGACCCCCGGCATGAGCCGTTGTGTGACCTGTGGCACTGTAATAAAAGTCTTGCGCAGCACGTGAGAATGCTGTGATGACAAGGAGCAGCGGCTGGCCGAGCACAGGCGAGCCTGACCCTGCGCCCGGCGAGAGGTGGCCGGGGTCTCCCGCCCTGCGCAGACAGGGGGAGACGCACACGGGGCAGGGCTGCCCTTCCTGTTCCCGCTGCCTCCTCAGCTGCTGCTGTGTGGCCTCAGCCCCTTGGAGCCCGTGGTCGGTCTCGGTGCCACCACTGGTGGCAGGGGACGCAGGTGCTCCCTCGTGTTCATGAGACCTGGAGGGGTTGTCCATTCTTAGCCTCTATCATCTTTCAAAAGTGGAACAGGTCTTGGAGGGTTAGTTCCTCCACAATATCAGCCTTTGTTCAATTCTAATATCTCGAAAGTTACCACAGTCACCGGGTAGTTACTCACACTGATTCCCAGTAAACGTGAGAACAGCACAGACGGGGCCTAGTGGGAATTTGTGCTTGTATAGACCCTCCAGACACTTTCCTCTAGAATCTGGCAGCTGTCTGGGCTTACAGATATGTGCCAGAAATAAAGAAATACAGAAAAAATTAATCCTGTTACAGTAATAGTTCAAAAAAACTCTGAGGACTAAAAAGAGCTGGTTCTCCTAGTCAGAGAAGGACAGAAAGGGAATAAGCTGTGAACACCCTCCCCTGGCTACTGTATCCCAGTGGGAACACCCTCCCCTGGCTACTGTATCCCAGTGGGAACACCCTCCCCTGGCTACTGTATCCCAGTAGGAACACCCTCCCCTGGCTACTGTATCCCAGTAGGAACATCTTCCCCTGGCTACTGTATCCCAGTGGGAACACCCTCCCATGGCTACTGTATCCCAGTAGGAACATCTTCCCCTGGCTACTGTATCCCAGTGGGAACACCCTCCCCTGGCTACTGTATCCCAGTAGGAACATCTTCCCCTGGCTACTGTATCCCAGTGGGAACACCCTCCCCTGGCTACTGTATCCCAGTAGGAACATCTTCCCCTGGCTACTATATCCCAGTAGGAACATCCTCCCCTGGCTACTGTATCCCAGTAGGAACATCCTCCCCTGGCTACTGTATCCCAGTAGGAACATCTTCCCCTGGCTATTGTATCCCAGTAGGAAAAATCCTCCCCTGGCTACTGTATCCCCATAGGAACATCTTCCCTTGGCTATTGTATCCCAGTAGGAAAAATCCTCCCCTGGCTACTGTATCCCAGCAGGAACATCCTCTCTTTCTACCAAAATGATGAAAGACTAAAATGACTGACTGTACTTTCAATGCACATACGCTGGCATTAAAAGCATCCATCGAGGACCTGATGGTCCAAGTGCAGAAGATTAAGTACGACATCATTGGTCTGACCGAAACAAGAAGGCATCGATCAAATCACGCCATTTTTGATACTAGAGAAGAACTGTTCCTTGGAACATGCAACAACAGAGGCGTCGGTGTCCTTGTCAACACAAACATGGCCATGAGCATTGATTCATTTGAATGCCTAACAACCTGAATTGGACGATTACACTTGAATAGATGTGGCTCACTGCCAGCAGTCTCTATCTTCGTTGTCTTGAAATTGAGAAATTCTACATGGAACTGGAGAAGTTCTATAAAGAAGACCACACCTTCTACAAGATCATTGTCTGTGATTTCAATGCCACGATAGGACCGAGTAGGTTGCCCGAAGAACTCCACATTGGGGCCCATGGACTAGAATGGAACGAACAGGGTCTGAGTTCATCATGTCGACCAAGACCATCCATGGTAACTCACAGTTCCAGAAGGCCGAATCTAAACATTGGACATGGGAGTCTCCCGGTGGACAGTTCCACAATGAAATTGACCACATCATATTCAATCAAAGGTTTTGCCTGACTGATGTCACTGTTGTCCCAAAATTCCAAACAGGATTGGACCACCGTCTCCTTCCTGCAAAATTCTACTTCACAGAGTGGGAGAAAGGACTGCAAAGTTTAAGTTTAAGAAGAGAACTCCCAGAATGACCACCAACTGGGAGCTCTTTGGCACTATTATGGCAACATGGGAAGATGCCATTGACAACATCGACAAGGAATATGATCAACTGGTTCAGTATCTCCATGACTGCGTGAAGAATGCTGAGAGTGGGAAAGCCACAAACAGATGCCTGTCTTCGGAAACTCTCGAGCTCATTTGCCAACGTGGTTTGGCGTGAGCCTCAGGCAACCATAAGCTAACGTCCGAGCTCACAAAGCTGTGCAGAGAAGTGATAAAGGAAGACCTCAAAGAGAGAAGAGCAGCAGTGTTGGACGATGTGTCAGAAGCTGAGAAAACTATTCGCAATGCTCGCCTGTCCTTTACCTACTACAAGACCAAGATGACTGCCCTCCGACGTCCTGATGGATCTATCTAGATCTATCTAGAAGAAGCTCACATCTTCCAGAAGGGCAATGGAGAGGATTATTCACGACTTCTACTCGGATCTCTTTGACAGCCACGTCCACCTGCCCACATACCAAATTCCGCAGGATGGATATGTTGTTCCCAACGTCCTCCCTTCCAAAATCCAACAGGCCATTTCGTCGGTAGACACGTCTAGCACCCAGTCCAGACAAGGTCAGACCCGAACACCTGAAGAATCTGCTGCCAGTACTCATCAATACACTGGCTTGGCTCTTCACACACTACCTGTTCATATGCAAGGTTCTGTCCCAATGGGAAACCAGCAGGACTGTTCTGTTGTACAAGAAGGGAGACATCCACAGCATAGGCAACTATCGCCCAATCTACCTGTTGTCCGTCATCTATAAGCTGTTCACTCGAGTATCATGAATAGAATAGGTAGGACACTAGACAAAGGACAACCATGTGAGCAAGTCGGGTTCCAAAAAGGATTCAGTACGAGTGACCATATCCATACAGTGACCAAGCTCATTGAAGTTTCTCAAGAGTTCAAGATGCCGCTCTGTCTAGTATTCATTGATTAAAAGAAGACCTTTGATTCTGTTGAGACTGAAGCGGTCATCGAAACCCTAGCCAAACAGGGCGTTCAAACTCAGTATATCAAGATCCTCCGCAAGCTGTATTATGGATTCACCACCAAGATCTCACCATTCTACAAAGAAGTGATCAATTGACGTAAAGAGAGGGGTTCAGGGGTCTGGATCGATAGCACAGCAGATAGGGCATTTGCCTTGCATGCTGCTGACCTGGGTTCGATTCCCAGCATCCCATATGGTCCTTCGAGCACCATCAGGAGTAATTTCTGAGTGCATGAGCCAGGAACAACCCCTGGGCATCGCTGGGTGTGACCCAAAAAGTGGGAAATAAAGAAAGGGGTTCGGCAAGGCGATACCATTTCACCGAAACGCTTCAGTGCTACCCTCGAGAATGTCATGTGACAACTAGAATGGGAAGGAATGGGAGTGAAGATAGATGATTGGTAACTACACCACCTCTGCTTCGCTGATGACATTGTTCTCATAACACCAAACATTGGCCAAGTGGCACAAATGCTGGCCGATTTTGACTGCGAGTGTGGGAAGGTCGGACTGCAGCTGAATCTCACCAAAACAATGTTCATGAAAAACAAATTAGTCCCTGACGTTCCATTTGCTCTCAATGGAACAAACATCTCCGAATGCAGCAGCTATGTGTACCTGGGTCGAGAAATCAACATGAAGAATGACTTGGCGCCAGAACTGCGTAGGAGAAAGAGAGCAGCGTGGAACAAAGAACTATATAAGAGGAATTAAGAGGACAAAGAACCTCTGGTTCCAGGCACAACTTTTCGACTCCACTGTTCTTCCTGCACTAACATACGCCTCAGAGACCTGGGCCCTACGCAAACAGGATGAGAACACTATTTGGGTATCCTAAGAGGAATCAAAAGAGCTATGTTTGGAATATCACATTTCACTCAAGTGAGAGAAGGAATTTAGAGTTCTGACCTCCGTTGATGATCAAGAATCAGGGATGCTGTCTCGTTTGCCAAGGCGTCAAAAATTAGATGGGCCAGACACATAATGCGATTTAGAAATGACTGCTGGATGGGAGCTGTTACCGACTGGATTCCACAAGACGTCAAGAGACCGCGTGGCTGCCCACCTACGAGATGGTCAGACTTCTTCGTCAAAACCCTGAACGATTTGAGGCTCTTTCTATTCCTGGAGCGAGCAGATACCATTGGGCTACACTAGCACGAGACAGGAACGAATGGAGACGTTACTGGTGCCCGCTCGAGCAAATCGAAGATCAACGGGATGATAAGTGACAAGTGATATATATATATATATATATATATATATATATATATATATATAACTCTCTGTGATTTGTTGCCTACTGTCTGAACTCCATCAAATATGGTAATTATGGAAAATGGGTAGTAAGTGCCACACGGTCCTGAAAGTGTCCTGGAGCGTGGCGGCAGTTGGGTAGTGGAGGTCGGCTGCCGGGGCTGGGTCCCTTGGGGCGGGGAGGACTCTCACCCACCCCCTCTCGGGCGCTCCGAGTGAAAACAGCCTGGTGCAGAGTCCCGGGGGGAGAAAATGCTTCTTACTAATTAAATACATGCCTTGACCCTGCGCTAGTGCATCACTCACCGGCTGCCTCTCTAGTCTCGGGCTCTTGGACTATCTTTTGTTTTTTTTTTTCCCTCATATTTGTATATCCTGGAGTCTCAAAAGTCATTCTTCAATAATGTCCTTCTTGTACCCAGTAAGCGTCATAGTCTAGGATTATGGTCTTGGTCTTTAGAATACAGATGAATTCGGAGAAGGCAGCGGATGGTGCAGACGCAGGCGTTACCGCGTCCATCAGGAGAGCGGGTTCTCAGAAATACACAGACAAGCAGCACAGGGGCGGCTCATTCCACAGAACCCGAGACCTGGCCACGGAGGCTGGAAGGGGCCGGACGTGCTCCCCAGGAAGCTGAACCCTGTGGCTGGCCCAGCTGAACCCTGGCCAGGAAATGATCAATGAACGCAGCAGCAGGCCGAGTTGTGGAAAGTCAAGCAGCGTGGCATCTGTGGTCCAGAGACGAGGGCGGCGTGCCCGGAGAGCGGTGCCCGCTTTGCTGTGGGTGCGTGTGGGTGCGTCCTGGGGAGCAGAGTTGGTCTCTGCATTTTACAGGCGAAGCCCGGGCCGGCCGGATGAGCACGATGAGGGGAGGAGGATTGTGAGGCGAGGCCGGGGGAGCCTGGGGCTGGAGCTGAGCTGGCCGAGGCCGGGGGCAGACCCCACCGTCCTGGGTAGCAGGATGGGGCCTTTCCTCCGAGGAAGCCGCTCGGAAATCCCGGCCCTGGAGAGCGTGTCCCACGGTCCCGCCGGGCCCATTTCTGCAGCTGAGGGCTGACTCGAACCCTCCTGTTTAAAGTGCCACCGCCCTGCCGGCTAGATGGCAGAACTCAGCTTACCCGAGTCTACAACGGCACAAAATAAAACACATATTTTATGGAGTTAATGAAAAAAAGGTTCAGTTAAAATTGATTCTTACTATTATGCACCTTCATAAAAAGTGACACGTGTTCCTTATTAATAGTTCACTGCTCACGAGTAACACGAACCAAATGTTCCTAACGTGGACTCTGGCTTCGGCCGTTCCCAAATGCAAGGTAGGAACATGTGTGCTTCTCCCCCAAAATTAGGCTACCTTAGTGCACATGTGAGGATTCTAAAGTACCGTGGTCAAACCAGAAGCTATTTTTTGCATAGTTGGACTCAGCCATTATTAAGAATTCTATGTTGTTCTCTGGACCCATTTATCAGAATAATTCTGTTCTGAATAGTATAAATTAGAAATTTTGTAATCTTTATGATTTATGTACAGCCTTCATTGTAAATTTAGGGGGAAATGCACCACGCAATTATCATTTATTTTGATCTTTGTTTTTTACACCAGTGAAACAAAAAGTTGTAAGAAAATTTAAAGAGGTGAACTCTAACCCTTTTAACGTGTCCCCTGTTGCGTCCTGAGCGCGGACCCCCAGCTCCCGCCCCTCGCGTGCTAGCCCACCACACGGCCCTCTCGGGCTCGCCCACATGACGGGCAGCTCCTGCTGCCACCCCCGAGCCCACAGGTCAGCACCCGCCGCACCCACCTGTGCCCGCTGCCTCCCCAGCAGCCCGTCCGGCCTCGTGACGCGTCGCCAGAGCGGGATGCACCGCGATCGCCCCCCGCCCGGGCGCTCTCTCCGGGATACTCAGGAGTGAGCATGACCTGTGAGAGGTTTCCTCTTCTCCGGAGCCCCTCATATGTCGCTGCCAGTGGAAAGGAGACTCTTGAGACCCCCTTGCTCGCTGGAGAGAAGGCACAGGGCGAAGGCCTGCACACGGCCCGCCCAGGTTAGGTTCCCGCTCACAGGGGGTCCTGAGCTCCTGAGCACTGCCAGGTTGGCGCCCAAACCTCAGAGCACAGAACCGAGAAACCAAACTCACGAGTATGTACAGAACTTCCAGCTTCCTGCCCCACCCCCAGGCGCAGGGGAAGGACTGCCCCGTCCCACGGACGGTGAGAGGGGCCACCCCAGCGGCCCGTCCTGTGGAGGAGGTTGATGGCGAGTGATGGACACAGGAAGTAGGGAATATCTGCAACCCAAATTTGAAAACTGACAGCAGGCGGGGAGGGGATAGCAGCAGAAGCAGCCCAGGTGCGTGTCCAGGAGTTCCTGGAGCAACCCGGGACCGGGCCTGAGCTAATGGCGAATGACAGTGGTGTGACTGTGACACAAAAATCTGTCTGAGGCAATTAAACAGGTATCAGGGGACAGCACGGGGGCAGGGAGGGAGGCCGTGCTTTAGAAGAGCCGAATCTCTCCCTTGAAGCCTCACCGAGAGCCTTTGGGCAGTATCTGGTCCAAAGTAAGGTGCAAACCTACTCATGGAAACGGGGACGAAAGTGCTCACGTGGGGGTGGAGAGAGACCGCCGGGCGCCGACAGCAGAGAGGGGCTGGGGCAGGCTGCCCGAGTGCCCCCTTGCGCCTCTGGCCTCCCTCCAAGCCGCATTCCAGCCCCGAGTCTCAGTGGTTCCCCACCCTGTGGCGACCACGGTCACGAGGGCTGGATTATTCGACGGGAAGGTTTATCCTCGGGGCCTGGCCTGCCCGCCAGGTTCCACAACTACTGCCGGGCCAGGCTCGACACTGCCATGGCATCACACGCACAACTCGGGCGTTGTCATGCCGTTTGCCGAGAAGGGAATTCTGTGGGGGGCTCAGCTCCGGAAGCAGGATGTCTCCAGTCCTACACAGCAGGTGCAGGGGGCTACTTTCCTGGCCCTAATTTTGTCTTGTCATCTTCACGGGGGGCTTTCGTCAGCCTCTCTCCAGCGCCAGGCACCGTGACTGCCATCTGCGTGTGCCGTGCCGCCTCCTGGGGCTGTGGGTTGGCGTCAGTCACCGCCGTGTCCACTGGACTTGAATCTGGCCACGTGCTGTTCCGTCTGCAGCCTCCTGCGCGTCCACACACACGCGGCTGCTGGGAGGGGTGCGCTGCGTCCGGCGTGGAGCGTGGAGCACTCAGGCCGCCTCACTGCGACACGCTCCTTGCTCTGTTCAGCTCACGAACCGCCTTGGTTTTCCCGGAACCGGTTCAAAGCAGGCCGGGCCCAGCTGCGGACAGCGAACTTCCCGTCTCTCCTCTGTGTCGACGCTGTGGCCTCCTGACCCACACACGGCGGGAATCCTTCCTCCCTGTGAGTCTGTGAAATCTTATTCGGACATTTCCTGTGCGGAAGCCGAGAGCAGGAGAAAGTTCTGGAAGGGCCTAGAGCAGCGGGATCCTGTGTGGAGAGATGAGTGATGCTGTTTCCCCGAAGGTGACCCGATGTGGCCCGCCCGCCCTCCTGGGGCCCAGGGCCTCCCCTTCTCTTCCTCTCCATCGAGCCGTGCTCCTGCCCCCCCGATCTTGGATCAGTGCTCATTCCTGGCCCCTCGGCCTGCTGGGAGAACCCCCAGGGCGGCGCCCCCTCCCACGCGTGGGCTCAGTGCTCCCCTCCCCCCCACAGACACGTGGGTTTACTGTGGTCTCTCCACGGGGAGGGGCACATTTGTGTTTACTTACCACGGAAAGTTGATACATATTCATTGAATCAACGATAGTTTAGTTTAATGATTAAATTATAATTGTTAATATGTGTGTTGGTTCTTAATCTGCTGAAGTTAAAACCAATCGTGGCATTGTTCCTGGTATTGTATGCAAATAAACTTAATTGTTTCCCAAACCACACCAACTCGGCAGCTGTGGCAGGCCCCGCCGGTGGCCTCCCTGGCCTTGGCCGCCCCCGAATGTCCACACTGCGAGACGGCCAGGAGCACGGTTCTCCTCTCCGAGAGACGAGCAGCCCGCAAACGTGCCTAGGACACGTCAGTTCTGTTTCTGGGGACTGTCCAGCTGTGGCCCACGGTCACTCGGGGCCCCCCAGGCCCGAGGCAGACTCACGGTGATGGGAGCGTCCAGGGCTGGGGGAAGGGCAGACGGGCTGTAGCCGCAAGCAGCTCGTGAAGGGCACGGCTGGACACAGCGACGAGGGAGTGAGCCACACACGGGCCTTCCCCGCGGGGACCGAGTGCTGCAGGACCCGCGGGAGACGCTCCGGGTGTGAGAGCCGGTACAGGGCACGCGCGCCAGAGATTCCCGGGCGCTAGAACAGCAGCGTCAAGGGAGGCACGAGAGACGCTCCTGGGTTAGAATGCGCGGTGGCAGTGATACAGGTGTGCCTTGGGTTTCCAGAGTTTTGTTTTGCCAAAGCAGTGGCATTCCTGGTCGTGAAGATTTGGGTCTAGTCCCCAAGCTCCGCCTTTTCTCCCAAAACACAGTTGACCCCCCATTTCCTTATTTCACCTACACCAGCACGTGTGAGTGCAGCGTGATGCCAAGTGGCCGGGGGTGGGGGGGTGGACGCCACTGTGGCCAGTGGCTGGCGGTGGTGTCCACTGGGGATGGAGCAGCAGAGCCGAGAGCTGTGGGGTTCCGTCAGTGCTCAGGCCTCCCGGCTCAGGGCGGGGCGGCCCCGGGCTTCTCTGCACCGTGCGGCCTGGGTGAGGACACCCTGCAGTGGTCACGGTTCCCCTCCCGGCTCCCGGCCCGGCGTGTGCGTGGGAAGGACGGGGCTCCAGTGGGGCCAGGTGCGGCTGCTGGAGCGGGTCCACCTCAGCTCTGCCCTGACCGTGTCCCTCCCCTCAGGGCTCTGCCTGCCGTGTCCCTCCCCTCAGGGCTCTGCCTGCTGTGTCCCTCCCCTCGGGGGGCTGCCTGCCGTGTCCCTCCCCTCAGGGCTCTGCCTGCCGTGTTCCTCCCCTCAGCGGGCTGCCTGCAGGCTGCTGCCAGACAAGCTCATGCCAGAACACGCAGTACCTCGGCAGCAGGGCAATAGGGGGCGTCTGAGGAGACGCCGCCCGGGAAGGCCCTGGGGGTGCGTGACTCCACTTACCAGGGCAAAGCAAAGCGCCCCGGCAAGGCGTCCTCTCCGGGGAAGGCTTCGGTCAGGCGCCTCGGGACGGGGATAGCAACGGGGCGGCAAGAGGAACCTCGAGGGCGGGGGTGGGAATCTAAGCAGTGCAGCAGGGAAGCGGGGCGAGAGTCGGGCAGAGTCGGCAGTGGGAAGGCGTGGCAGCCCCTCCCGCGACACGCGAGGACAGACACGAGTCAGAGAGGAGACACGCCCCCGAGGTCCATCACCCCGTCCCACAGCCGAGACTGGGAACCGGCCCCAGTGACTGAGTCAAGATGGGCCTGACACACATGGACACTCATGCACACACACATGCACACAGCTAAACATGCAAGCACACAACTCACGCGTGCAGACATACATGTACACTCGCACACATGCAAACACATATGACATGCATGCAGACACATGTGCACACATACACATGTGCACACATTTCACATGCAAACACAAAGCACACACATACATACATGTAAACACACACATGCAAAAACACAGCACATGAATGCAAAGACACATGTAGACACATATCACATATGCACACATTCACATGCAAACACAAGCACATGCATACATACATGTAAACACATACACATGCAAAAACACAGCACATGAATGCAGACACACATGTACACACATATCACATATGCACACACTTTCACATGCAAACACAAGCACATGCATGCATACATGTACAGACATACATATGCAAACACACAGCACATACATGCAGACATACATATACACTTGCACACATAAGCACATACACATACACATGCAAACACCACACATGTAGACATACATGTACACAGTCGCACATGCACAAATGCTGAACTATTTTCCGCTCTACTTAAAGAGGAAAGCTTGGGGCTGGAGAGATAGCACAGCGGGGAGGGCGTTTACCTTGCACGCGGCCGTCCCAGGTTTGATTCCCAGCATCCCTTATGGTCCCCTGAGCACCGCCGGGAATAAGTCCTGAGTGCAGAGCCAGGAGTAACCCCTGTGCATGGCTGGGTGTGACCCCCAAAAAAACCCAAAGAGGAAAGCTGTTCATCTGAGACCCTGGGGGCACCCTCAGGATGCTGGACAGACACTTGGTCTCCTTACGTGGCACGTAGAGAAATGAAGCGAACAGGGAACTGGACCATGACGGGCTCAGACATGGAGCTGGTGGGTGGCAGCAGGGGGTCGGTGCGTCTGAGCAGGCGGGGGAAGCTGGGCCCTGGGGGCCGGCCTGGCGCTGGCCCAGCAGGCTGCGGCCGTGGATGTGACAGACGCTGACCCGCCGGCCCCTGGGAGCCAGCACAGCCCCCGCACACACGCGTGAAGGCTCAGGCCGGGCTCTGGCAGTGACCGGGTCCTTGTCCCCCCGAATCCAACACACACGTGCCATGGCCGCGCTCTGCCACGGAGTCTCCCGGCACTTCCCGGTGCTTGGCCGCCCTCCCGTGCCAGGTACCACTGCTTCCTCGGAGGCTGGAGAGAGACGCTGATCTGCTACTCAGCTGGGGGCGGGCAGCCAGCGCCCGCTCTCCCTCTCCCTCTCTCTCTCTCCTTCTCTCTCTCCCTCTCTCTCTCCCTCTCTCTCTTTCTCCCTTTCTCTCTCTGTCTCTCTCCCTCTCCCTCTCTGTCTCTCTCCCTCTCCCTCTCTCTCTCCCTCTCTCCTTCTCTCTCTCCCTCTCTCTCTCCCTCTCTCTCTCTCCCTCTCCCTCTCCCTCTCTCTCCCTCTCCCTCTCTCTCTCTCTCACTCCCTCTCCGTCTCCCTCTCCCTCTCTCTCTCTCCCCCTCTCTCTGTCTCTCTCACTCTCTCTCTCCCTCTCCCTCTCTCTCTCTCTCTCTCTCTGTGTCTCTCCGTCCCTCCCTCTGTCTCTGTTTCTCCCTCCCTTCCTCCCCCTCTCCCTCTCCCTCTCTCTCTCCCCCTCTCTCTGTCTCTCTCACTCTCTCTCTCCCCCTCTCTCTGTCTCTCTCACTCTCTCTCTCCCTCTCCCTCTCTCTCCCTCTCTCTCTCTGTGTCTCTCCGTCCCTCCCTCTGTCTCTGTTTCTCCCTCCCTTCCTCCCCCTCTCTCTCTCCCTCTCTCTCTCCCTCTCTGTCTCTCTCCCTCTCTCTCTCTGTCTCTCTCCCTCTCTCTCTGTCTCTCTCCATCCCTCCCTCTGTCTCTGTCTTTGTCTCTGTTTCTCCCTCCCTCCCTCCCCCCCTCTACCTCTTTCTCTCTCTCCCCCACCTCTCTCCCACCCCTTCTCCTCTTTTCTGGTTCCCTTGCAGGGGCACCCTACGTGCTCAGGGTTCACTCGAGTCCTGTGCTTGGTGATCCTCCTGGTGGACCCGTGCAGTGCGCTCTCAGACTTGGCCTTCCCCCTTCTCCGTCTCTCTGGTGCTCTCATCCCCCCCGTCTGGACGAGCCAGTGGACCCGTGGGCATCAGTCCTGGCAGCTCACCAGGAAGACGCTCATCTTCGGTGAGTACGTGCCGAGCGTAGCCCCTCCGTGGGCGGGTGTTGCCTCTGCTCGCCACGGGCGCTGAGCCTGGCGCCGTGCGGCTCCCCAGGAGCCAGCACCCGGGGCGAGGGACTGGCCAGACGGGGAGCCCCGGCAGCGCTGAGGGGGACCCGGGTCTGCTCCGGCCCCCGGGAGCACTGCAGACAGTGCGGCGATGGGAGGAACAGTCTAGGGTGGCTGTGGGGCAGAAGACTGAGGGCCGGAGAGGGTGGGCGCTGGGGGGACGTGGCTCAGCCGGGCACACAGCACGCGCGGGAGCCAGGGGACGTGGCCCAGCCTGACGGCAGGAACTGGGGGCGAGTCCCGGAGGCTGGCCACCACAGCCGCTCCTGCCAGAGGGTCCTTGCCCTGCAATGCTCCCCTCTGCCCTTGCTTCATTCAGTCACCACACATGCACGCACACATGCACACACACCATGCACACATATGCACATGCACACATATGCATGTGCACACGCATACATGTGCATACACATGCACGCACACATGCACACATGCACACACACCATGCACACGTATGCACATGCACACATAAGCATGTACACATGCATACATGTGCATACACATGCACGCACACATACACACATACGCACACGTGCACACACACATGCACACACATGCACACATATGCACACACATGCACACATACATGCACACACATACACAAATGTGCACACATGTGAACACACAGCAGGGCATAAGCTTGCTAAGTGCACCGTTAATCCAGAACCCGGGTTTGGGAGCGGTGGACGAGAATTATTAAGGGGAGCACTGTGGACACTAGCCAGTGCCCCGGAATTTTCTTTCAAACAAAGAACAACCAAGGTCACTTTTAGAGAACAAGGCATCAGGCAACCCGGAACAAACCCATCATCCTATTTCTCTGGCCAGGAATAAGATTTACACCTGGCTTCCACTTCATATATATTCGCTCATACAAATAATATGTACAAATGCATCAATATTTCACATTCTTTCCGCTGTATTTGTTCACAGCATCTTACAGTGAAAAGGTAGAATCTCTCTGTAGCTCTACTGGAAACTGTACTTTTTTTTTCTGCCTGGAAATGGCAAATGCAGTGTCAGCATACCAGCTTCCTCTGCGCCACTCCAAGGGTTAAATTAAAGGCGCAGTCCGGGGAGCCTTGGTGCAGCGGGAAGCCGACCCCCCGCCTCCCGTGGTTCCCTTCCCTGCCCAGCCAGCTCCTGGCTTCCCTCACCCCAGCCAAGATGTGCCTCCACAGTGGGGGGGCTGGAACACGGGCTGCGTCTAATTCTTGAAATCAAAGATAGGGGAGCTCAGGGGGAAGCTGGGAGAGCCCAGGAAATCCGCAGCGCAAACACCACCTTCCCATCACCTGCACCTCATCCCGCTCCTGGTCTCCCAGCCCTGGGCGGCCGCCTGCAATTCTTCTTTCTAAATTAAGCAGCACATTTCGGGTGCCTGGGCAGCCGCTGAGTGAGGCGAGGGCTCTCAGCCTGGAACCCATTCAACTTTGCCACTGGTTTATTTGATCATTACGCTTTCACAAGTGGGCACGAGAAGCGCAGGATGTAATGTGAAGGTCATTAAAAGAGGAAAAGACGGCGGCAAACTCGGATTCGATCTTTCAGAGTTAAAAACAGGAGCATCGGGAAGGCAGAGGATGCTATTAAAACCGACACTCCTAATTCCTCCTCCCCAGCATAATTATGAACCGCGTGTGACAAATGAGACACATTAAGCAGGCTGGGCGCTGTGAAATAATTGTATTTAACTACAGAATTTAGCCATGGGACTCTCTCTCCCGCTTGCTGGCACCTTGAAAGGCTTCTGTTGATCTGCTCGTGCTGGTCAGTGGTTAGGACCGGGGTTCAAATGCTGCAGGAAGACAGCCCCCGCCCTGCCCTCACCTGCCTCGCCGCGTTGCTTCCTGAAGTGTGTGCGCCGGAGTGAGCCCGGAGAAATTTAATCTGCAGAGGCTCTGGCTGACCTCAGACGGAAGAGGCTATATTTAGCCGGGTTAGACCAGACAAAGGAATCATCTTTCCTGCTGTCTAGCAGGGGCGCGTGCTCACTCGCTCGGGGGCTCCCGGCCTGCCCGCTGTCCCGTGGTCACCTCCACTGAAGGTCAAGGAGCAAAGGCATGGAAGGGGGGGACCCCGGAGGGAAGCGGAGCGGGAGGGGGGCCTGCCTTTGTTTCCCCAGGCTGCCCGAGCCTGGGGGCTGCGCTTTCTGGCTGACTGGCACCCGTGTGCACCCCTGGGTGCTGCCTTCACACCCCCCCCAGAGACTCACACGGCCCCTCTCAGGGGAGCTTCCTGCTGCCAGGGGACAGATGACATCACCGGCCGGACAGGGCGGCCGAGGGCTGGGCTTCCTGGGCCCCGCTCCCCCCCTGCGGGAAAGGGGGCCCCTGGGGCGACGTCACGTGGAGTCTCGGCAGAAACCCCAGCCTGCACTCACCGCCCCTCTCTGCCCTGCTCACCGCCCCTTCCTGGTGCTGTTCTACGGGAGATGCCGGAGACGCTGGTCTCTGAAAGTCTTGGGTGGGCCCGAGGGACAGTCTCCAGCCTCGCTCCCGTGCCAGTACAGAGTCTTTCTGGGGGACGAGACTGCTTCATTTTCCTGCAAAGTCACTTTCTGGGGGCCCTTTACTACCCCCTCAGCCCTCTGAGCCAGCGCGCGCGCGGGGGTTGGGTCTGCAGGAGCGGCTGGGCGGTGGGCCGGGAGGGGACCAGCGTCCCCCGTGGGCACCGCCTCCCAGGCCTCCGGGCGACGCTGGCGGGCTCCAGGGAAGCTGGGCCCAGTCCTGGGGTGGGCCCCGGGGAGCTGGGTGACGCTCACCGAGAAGGGCAGCAGGACAGCAGGTGTGGGAACCCTGGCCAGGCCCCGGAGGGCATGGAGAGGGGCCAGGGGACGGCTGAGAGGGCAGGGCTGCCGGCGTGCAGAGGGCGGGGCAGGAAGCCTCGCGGGGCTGGGCCGTCCAGGGCCCCTCACAGGCGACTCCTCCTGGCCTTGCTTTGGGGTCAGCGCCGTGGTGCCAGGCCCTTTCCAGGCGGTGCCGCTGGCTCTGGGCCCGGGCGGCCGCGAGGGGGAGGACCCTGGACCGTCTCCCCCCGCTCCCCGCCCTGAGGTCTCCTTGATGAGACACTCACGGCCCAAGTCAGAGCCTAGTTGTCAAAGTCAGACTTCACGCCCGAGTCTCCCCGCTCACAGTCAGGGTGCGAGCCAGGCGCCTTGTCCTGAGACTCCAGGGGGCAGGACGGCCGCCCCCGCAGTCGGCTCTGGAGGCCCGGCCTGGCCTCGCCCGGGACTTAATGTCAGCGTGGCTGAAGTGCGACGGAAACCCGGACCTTCCGGGGAAAGGGAGTCGGACCCTCTCTGGGATGCAGCTAACGGTCTCGCAGGAGGCCGCCCGGCTGGGTGCAGCCGGCACATGCTCTGGGCCCGCGGCGCAGGGGGCAGACGCGTGTCCTGGGGCCTCCTGGCCACCGCTGCCCGGCAGTCCTGTCCCCATGGAGACTCGGGGCCAAGTGCTCGCCTGCCTTCGCCCTCTGGGCCGCCGCTGGCCTTGACCTCCCAGCTGTGCCCGCTCCGCCCGCTGGCCAGAGGACAGGCTCACAGCCCGGGCTCCCCGCACCTGCCCGGGGTCCCCTCCGTCCCCCTCAGCCCCCCAGCCACTGCCCCTCCTCCAGCGAGCCCCCTTCTCCGTGCAGCCGTGCTCCTGCAGAGCACGGAGTACTCGGGGAAGGAGGGCAGCCCCGGAGGGTGGGTGTCAGTGAGGCGTCGAGGCCCGAGGGCAGGGGTCAGGCTGGCCGTGGGGCCGGGCAGGAGTAGGGGGGCGCACAGAGGGCCCGGCACGACAGCAGTGCGGCCTCGGCGTGGCTGGGCCATGGGAGAGCGCGGGGCCCTGAGGAGCCCGGGGCCTCACTCCCCGCAGGGCCCCTCCTGGGCCCCTCCCCCAGGGCTGGGACTCGGTGACTGGCACAGCAGGAGGGGGCCTGCGAGTGTGCCTTCCAGGGTCCAGGCGGGCCGTGACACGCCAGGCAGACACAGGGGCTGTGTGCGTGTGCGTGTATGTGTGTGTGTGTGCTGTGTATGGTGTACTGTATGTGTGTGTGGTGTGTGTGTGGTATGTGTGTGGTGTGTGTGGTGTGTGTGTATGGTGTGTGTGGGGTGTGTGTGTGGTGTGTGTGTATGGTGTGTGTGTGGTGTGTGGGATGTGTGTGTGGTGTGTGTGTGGTGTGTGTGGTGGTGTGTGTTTGTTGTGTGTGTGGTGTGTATGGTGTGCTGTATATGTGTGTGATGTGTATGTGTGTTGTGTGTGTGGTGTGGTGTGTGTGTATGGTGTGTGTGTGGTGTGGGGGTGTGTGGTGTGGGGTGTGTGGGGTGTGTGTGGTATGTGGTGTGTATGTGGTGTGTGTGGTGTGGGGTGTGTGTGGTGTGGTGTGTGTATGGTGTGTGTGGGGTGTGTGTGGTGTGTGGTGTGTGTGGTGTGTGGTGTGTGTGTGTGCGCGTACGTGTGTGAGAGCTGGGGGCAGAGCTGGGTGGGCTGGGGCGGGTTGGAGGAAGGAGGCGCAGGGGCCCTGGGGGGGCCATTTCAGTCCCTGGACAGGCACCAGGAAGGCAGGTTCCTTGGAAACTCCTGCTTCAGCTGTGGAACGGCCCTTTCTGCCTGGGCCCCTGCAGCACCCCCTGTGCGTGCACACACACACACACACACGCACACACAGACACAAACACGTGCGCGCACGCACACACACGCACACACACAAACACGCACATACAGACACAAACACACACACACGGACACAAACACGTGCGCACACACAGATACAAACACATGCACACACACAAACACACACGCACAAGAGACTCTGGCCGAGCACGGGTGCGGGAGGGCCATTGCCCAGCAGGTCTCGGGGAGCCACTGGGCAGCTGTGCCCGATCTGTGCCCAGAGAGGCCTCCACTGGCCACTGCCTGGAGACGCCCCAGGAGTTCCGGAACTGCCCCTGCAGCCCGAACCCCGGACACGGGGCTTGGGGAAATCCCAGCACCCAGCACCCAGCACCCAGCACCCGCAGCCTGCAGCCCCGCCTGGCTGGTTCTTGCCGTCACGGGTCTCTGAGGCGCTGGACTCACCCAGCAGGCCAGAGGCTCCCGGGGAGAGTCGGGGCCGAGAGGAGCAGAGCAGGAGAAGGAGATGCCTAGGGGAGACGCCCAGGGGAGCCGCCCAAGGGAGACACCCAGGGGAGATGCCCAAGGGAGATGCCCAGGGGAGACACCCAAGGGAGACGCCCAAGGGAGACGCCCAGGGGAGATGCCCAGGGGAGACGCCCAAGGGAGATGCCCAGGGGAGACGCCTAGGGGAGATGCCCAGGGGAGACGCCCAAGGGAGACGCCCAGGGGAGACACCCAGGGGAGATGCCCAAGGGAGACGCCCAGGGGAGACGCCCAAGGGAGACGCCCAAGGGAGACGCCCAGGGGAGATGCCCAGGGGAGACGCCCAAGGGAGATGCCCAGGGGAGACGCCCAGGGGAGACACCCAGGGGAGATGCCCAAGGGAGACGCCCAGGGGAGACGCCCAAGGGAGACGCCCAAGGGAGACGCCCAGGGGAGACACCCAGGGGAGATGCCCAAGGGAGACGCCCAGGGGAGACGCCCAAGGGAGACGCCCAGGGGAGATGCCCAGGGGAGACGCCCAAGGGAGCCGCCTAGGGGAGACGCCCAGGGGAGACACCCAGGGGAGACGCCCAAGGGAGCCGCCTAGGGGAGACGCCCAGGGGAGACGCCCAAGGGAGCCGCCTAGGGGAGACGCCCAGGGGAGACGCCCAGGGGAGACGCCCAAGGGAGACGCCCAGGGGAGACGCCCAGGGGAGACGCTCTCCCCTCCAGGCCCTTCCCCCGGGGCCAGCTGGGGCCTGGACAGCGCAGGGCAGAGCAGCCGCGTGGCCCCGCCCTCCCCTGACCAGCACAGGCGGCCCCGGGGCGCTGGGACCCGCTCGTGTCCGCAGCACCTGGGGCTCCTGAGCTGGCACGGGGATCACCTCCCGCGGGGCCCCACGGCCACCCTCACCTGCTCTGTTTCTGCGGGGGAGGGGGGGTGGTCTCGCCTCAGCCCTGCGCAGTGTAGCCCTGGTCCTTTTGCTCCCCCACGCTGAAGGCCTGGCCAGGAACACGCGTGTGGGTCGGAGCCCTGGGCACGGAAGGCCCCTGTTCCGGCTTTGGACGACTTTAGACTGCAGAGGAAGGGGTCGTGCCAGGGCAGGGGGCAGGGGGCGGGTGGGCCACCGCGCTCTGGGTTCAGGCTCAGCCACCCAGGGACCAGAGACCAGGGCCCGAGAGGAATGGCCCCAGGCCGCTTTCTCGTGCATTCAAAGCCCAGCGCTGACCGTCCCGGTCCCCCCTCTGGAGGGCAGGAGCCCCGTGGCCCGTCCTGCCGACTCCGGTGACGATTCCCGACCCTCCGCTGAGAACTGTCACTCGGGCTGTTCCTCCTCTCCCGAGAGCCTTGTCCTGGTCGCTCTGCCCCCCTGGAGCTCCACGTGGGACGAGGGGCTCCCGGCCCGCCCAGTGGCCAGCGGGGTGGTCAGCACCCAGCCCCTCACCCTCGGGCCCTCCCATGTTGGGACCAGGTCAGTATAGCGACTCGTTGTTGCTTGTTTTGGGACCACACCGCAGTGCTCAGGGCTGAGTCCTGGCTCTGTGCTCAGGGCTGACTCCTGGCTCTGTGCTCAGGGCTGAGTCCTGGCTCTGTGCTCAGGGCTCACTCCCGGCTCTGTGCTCAGGGATCACTCCCAGCTCTGTGCTCAGGGATCACTCCCAGCTCTGTGCTCAGGGATCACTCCCGGCTCTGTGCTCAGGGATCACTCCCGGCTCTGTGCTCAGGGCTCACTCCTGGCGGGCTCGGGGTCCATACGGGGTGGTCCCAGGGATTCCACCCAGGCCAGCCACACGTAAGGCAAACGTCTCACCCACTGTACTATCACTCCAGCCCCTATTTCACTCACTTTATCTCTCGTAGTTTACCAGAAGATTATAACTCCTCTTCACGAAATGAATAAATGATTAACTCACCTATCATCGCTACTGATTATGCCTTTTAAGAACTTTCCAGGGGCTGGAGCGATAGTACAGCAGACAGGGCAGTTGCTTTGCATGCAGCCAACTGGGGCTTGATCCCCAGCTTCCCATGTGGTCCCCCAAGCACTACCAGGAATGATTCCTGAGTTTGGAGCCAGGAGTAAACCCTGAGCAACACTGGGTATGACCCAAAACATTAAAAAAGAATAACCAAAAACTTTTCAGAATGATATCATTATTTTCTTAAAAGAAAGCAAAGAAGATATTCATTATTATCTATTGATAAGGCATTGGAGACACAACAATAATAATGGTTCAGGGATATGAAATAAACCAAGGCAGGACTGATTTATTTGAAAAAAATTCTTTTCTTTTTTTTTTTCTTTTTGGGTCACACCTGGCGATGCACAGGGCTTACTCCTGGCTCTGCACTCAGGAATTACTCCTGGCCGTGCTCAGGGGACCATATGGGATGCTGGGATTTGAACCCAGGTCGGCCTCGTGCAAGGCAAATGCCCTACCCGCTGTGCTATCACTCCAGCCCCCCCCAAATTCTTTTCTTAAAAAGACATCTATTTCCTTATCATGGCTTCGCAGATCATTCTGAGACTCTCTCTATTCCTTTATAATTCGTATATCACCAGCGGCACCCAGGTGGTGGTACCTTAATTCCGTATGTAAGTTTTCTATCAGAAATAAGAACTAGAGGGTCAGGGCAGCAGCTGTCCCGGGGCACAGTTGCCAGGCTCAACCCCCGGCACCCCACATGGTCCCCCCAGCCCTCGAGCAGTGATCCCCGAGCACAGAGACAGGAGTAAGCCCTGAGCAACATCGGGTGTGGCCCAAGGAGGAAAAACAGAACAGTGCTCCATGATGAGAGCAAGACGGAAGAGAGTGGAGCGTTGGGTTTGGCCTTTCCCCGCTGGACACACGCGTCATCCCGGGGGCTGTTTCCTGGTTCCGGTGCAGAACCACCGCTGCCTCCCGCCTGGAAGACGAGACGTGGAGGCGGGTGCAGTTAGTCACAGGCAAGTGCCGCCTCTGTGGCTGCCCTGGCGCCATGTCCCTCCTGCTGCAGGGCTGGCCCGGCCCAGGCTCCTGCAGGGGGCGGCTGCGGACACAGGGGCCTCTGGGCATCCTTCCGGGCACCAGACGGGGCCGAGGTCCTGGCACGGGGTCAGGCACGACTCCCGATCCACCCAGACCCGCCCTGATGTGCTGCCAGGCCTCGGGGTGGGGGTCCTTCTGCCTTGGCACACTGGCTGGGAAGGAGGTCAGTGGGCTGTCCACAAGCCCGAGGCCCAGTGGTGCGGGAGGCGGCCTGCGTGGGCTCAGGGGGTCTCCATGTCTGCAACACGGCCCTGCCCGGCGCCCTGACCCCGGCTGCCTCTGCCCGGTCCCAGGCCCGCAACCCCCTCCCTCCAGACTCCCAGGGAAGATTCCTGGCACGGGGCACGTGGGCGCCCGAGTCCAGCCCAGAGCTGCCAGGCGTCGCCCCGTTAAGACACGGATTCCAGCCACACCCTCACAGCGGCCCCACCGAGACCCCACACTCGTCCCCGAGCCTGTCTCGGCTCGGTCCCGAAATCCGGGGAACGCTCCTGTGGATTCAGCTCCTCCTCACTGGTGCCCACGCCGTGCCCAGTGGGAGCCGCTGCGGGCAGTGCCCTTTCTCCCGGGGGCGTGGTGGTTGGCACCGAGAGCCGGGTTGGCTCTTGCTTTGAGCCTTCCTGGATGCTGTCGGCCCGCCAAAGGCAAGTGCGCCCGCCCGTGCTGCAGGCTGGGACTTCCGGGAACGCTGCGGTGTTGCTGGGTGAACACGCACACACGCAGCTCCCGGCCTTCCCCTCACGCCCAGCCTGGCCCCTCTCTGGGCTCTGTGACCAGTGCTCGCGCACCGTCAGGCTTTCCCCAGCAGGTAACCTGCGTTTCCCGGCAGCTAGCGGCACGGGACCCCACCCCGCGTGCCAAGCTCCCCCCTTCTCTGTACTTTGCACAGCAGCCCTACGAGAGAAACATGTGTCTCTTCCCGCTTTGTCGTGAGTTTGAAGCAGACTTTCCTTCATGCCATCTGCAGGGAGGCAGCGGAGGGGGCAGGAGGGGGCAAGGCAGCCCCAGGACCCTGCACCGCCTTTCCAGCCTCATGCTGGCTTTGTGGGGGGAACATCCCACATTCATTCCCTCCCTCGCTCCCTCGAGAACCCTCACCACCACCCGTGAAGCTGAATTTCGCTGTAAGACACTGCAGTGAGGCTCAGAGGCAGAAGCCGAGGCCAGGGAGGGTGTTCGGTGACCGAGAGGACAGGCGTGTCCTCTGTGCATGAAGCATGTCTGGGTCAGGACCACAGAGCCGCGTGGCTGCAGAGCTGGCACACACCCAGGGCACGGACAGGGCAGCACCAGCCGTGAGCGTGGCCGTCGCTGGGCCAGGCGGGGCCGAGGCTGTGTGTGTGTCCGGCTGGCAGGGGGCTGAAGCACCGGGGACCACCCGCTCCTCAGGGCAAACCGGGAGGGGCAGGAAGGAAGGCCGTGAGCGGGGGACGGAGGACAGCGGGAGAGCCTGGTCTGGGCCTGCCAGCCAGCAGCCGACTCCAACACGTCTCAGAGACACGGAGCCGTGGCAGCCGAGAGAGAACAGGGACGGCGTCTCAGAGACAGCCACAGAGCAGACGCGGCCCCCGAGAGCTACGGCACGAGCCCCCCGCGCCCCCAGGACGCTGCTGAGCTGCACAGACCAAGAGATGGACTAGGCTGTGCACACCCACCCAGCAGTGCCCGCGGCTGTGCCTGGCTCCGTGCTCAGGACTCTCCCTGGCAGTGCTCTGGGCACCACACATGGTGGGGTGGGGCGGGGGACCAGAACGGGGTCAGGTGCAGGCCACTCAGAGCCATAACCCCCGCAATATCTCTGGTCTTATTTTTTTATTAGCCAGATGAGGACGTGTGTCTTTTTTCCCATTACTGTTTTGAGGCCGCAGCTACAGTGCTCGGGGCTTACCCCTGGCTCTGCACGGAGGGTCACTCCCGGCTGGCGCGGCCCACCAAGTGCAGGGCTGGGGTCGCACCTGGGCCTGGCTGAGTGCAAGGTGAGCACCGGCCCGCTGAGCACTGGCCCGCTGAGCACCGGCCCGCTGTGCTGGCTTTCTGGCCCGGGAAACGTGTCTTTGAAAGCAACATATAGACTGTTAGGGAAAACACCCACTTTAGAATGTAAAAAATAATTGAAACAAATATTAAAGGGATGTCACATACAGATAGAGAATAATAAATCCTAAGTCATTAGAAATAATATAGGGACTTACATTAAAATATCATGTTAAAGAATAGGAAAGAGTCCCTGGATAGGGATATTATTGAATCTATTTCAGCTTATGATGGAAAAAAAAGAGAAAAAGTATTACAAGCAAAATTACACATATTATAGTTTTTTCCATTTTGATAACTTAATAGAGCAAAATAATCAAATCTTCAAAATGGGAAAAACAAAGTTATGGAAGATATAAAAGGCTTCTCTTAGTGAAGAGAAAATAAAATTCATGGAAATAAATTTCATGAATTATTTTTAGTCAAGAAAATAATGACTACAGAATTCTATACCCAGCCAAAGTGTCATTCATAATTACATAAGATTTTCAGAATGGTGTTTTCAATGATGGCATAGAGTGGAAAAAGCAGTCCTCATTTCATTTCTTCTCAATAAGATATTAGAGTATATGCTCTAACCTACCAACTTATCAATAAAAATCAAGAACTCAAGGGAACAGGAGTTTCATAGCAGACTATGAATTGCTGGTAAGGGCTAATACCAGCTAACTACTTAGATATAAATCCCAGTAATTGCTGCTACTCTGGCAATAATTTGAATACATAAGCTCAGAGTAATTATTTAAATAGTCTTATCTCATAGGTTATACTAATATAGTTATTACAATAATTTAGATTTATTTTTCTAGAATAGATTTAGAAAATTGATAATTGGACAAAGCAATAAGCATTAGCTCGTCCTCTTCCACAGTGGAAGATAAACTTGTATTATTTGGTCCTGAACACTGACCAACTGCAGTTTACTTTTTAAGAAAGCTTAAAGTTATCAAAACACAAAGATACACCAAGAAAAAATATATCTCACAGTGACAAAAAATCACAAAACACGTAAACATTAAAGAGTCAGAGTGATCCACAGGAGCCAGGAGGTCCTGGAGAAGCCACGGCTAATGCCTTGTCGTGTGGCAGCTGACCCAGCCTCTTGGGGAGCCCCCGGGCACAGCCAGGCGTGGCCTCAAAGCCAAATCAAACACAAATAAATACCAGGAATGAAAGAATAGTTGGCATATGCTTTCTTTATTGGGTAGTTAATTCAACTAATGTTTGTTCAGTCACTCTGAGCCAGAGACTGGAAATTTTTGTTGAAAAAAAAATCACTATCTTAGTTGGAAATGATCACTCTGAAGAGAACTGAATGTTGATAGTCAGTAAAGGGGTACAAATGATAACCTTTCAATACCTGTACTACAAACCCTAATGTCCAAAAGGAAAAAGAGAGAGAGGGGGTGGAGAGAGAGAGAGTGAGAGAGAAAGAAAGAGAGAGAGAAAGAGAGGAAGAGAGACAGAGAGACAGAGAGAGAAACACAGAGAAAGAGACAGAGAGACAGAAAAAAGTGTTCGCCACAGATTGGGTTGGGGGTGGCAGGAGGGAAACTGGGGACATTGGTGGTGGGAAATATCCACTGGTGAAGGGAGGGGTGTTGGAACATCGTGTGACTGAAACCCGGCCATGAACAACTTTGTAATATTGTATCTCACCATGATCTAATAAAAAAATAATAAACAGGGAATAAGAACTGTAATGCTTTGGGAAAAATAAAATGAATACTTAATATATCTGAGTATCATCAATAAATTAAGTTTGTGAGTGCAGAAAAAAAACCAGTAACAACAAGTCTCAAAATGGAGATGTTAATGGTGCCTGCTCGAGCAAATCAATGAGTAATGGGATGACATACAGTGATACAGTGATTTTTTTAATTTAAAAAAATTATTTATTTATTTATTTATTTAATTCTATTGAATCACCATGTGGAAAGTTACAAAGCTTTCAGGCTTAAGTCTCAGTCATACAATGCTCGAACACCCATCCCTTCACCAGTGCACATATTCCACCACCAAAAACCACAGTAAACCTCCCTCCCACTCCCCCCATTCCCCCACCCCACCTGTGTAGCTGATAAATTTCACTTTACTTTCTCTTTACTTTGATTACATTCAATATTTCAACAAAAAAACCCTCACTATTATTGTTTGGAGTTTTGCCCCCCAAAGTCGGTCCTGCTGGAAAAGAAGCATTTGATAATTTGTTTTCCATTGCTGAGAATGAAGAGATATGAGATCGTGTGGCCACAATAGCAGCTGCGAGATTTTGGGTTTCTGTATTTTAGTATTTTAGTAACTAAGTCCAGAGAAATTTCTGCCAGAAGTTGCATCATTGCAAGCTCGTACCTCTCTGCTAGTTTATATTCCACATATGAGTGCAATCTTTCTATGTCTCTCTTTCTTTCTGACTCATTTCACTCAACATGATACTTTCCACGTTGATCCACTTATACGCAAATTTCATGACTTCATCTTTTCTAACAGCTGCATAGTATTCCATTGTGTAGATGTACCAGAGTTTCTTTAACCAGTCATCTTTTTTGGGCACTCTGTTTTTTTCCAGATTGTGGCTATTGTGAACAGAGCGGCAATGAACATGGAAATGCAGATGTCATCTCTACTATACCTTTTTGCCTCTGGGATATATTCCCAGGAGTGGTATTGCTGGGTCAAATGGAAGCTCAATTTCTAATTTTTTGAGAATCATCCAGGTTGTTTTCCAAAAGGGCTGAACCAGTCGGCATTCCCACCAGCAGTGAAGGAGAGTCCCTTTCTCCCCACATCCACACTAACACTGGTTGCTTTTGTTTTTTTGGATGTGGGCCAGTCTCTGTGGGGTGAGATGGTATCTCATTGTGATATAGTGAACTTGAAGTTTTAAATCTCTCGACAGTGTGAAAGTTTCCATGTAAAATGATGTATGAAATAGTCTCAAAATAGAGATGATTTTAGGTTTAACCATACAGATTCTGTCTGTAGCAATGTCATCTGTTGCTCATCGATTTGCTCGAGTGGGCACCAGTAACGTCTCCATCATGAGACTTATTGTTACTGTTTTTGGCATATCGAATATGCCAGGGGAGCTTGCCAGGCTCTGCTGTTTGGGCAGGACACTCTCGGTAGCTTGCTGGGCTCTCCGAGAGGGGCGGAGGAATTGAACCCAGGTCAGCTGCGCGAAAGGCAAACGCCCTCCCCGCTGTGCTACCGCTCTGGTCCATACACATTATTTTATTAAAGGGACGGTCCTCCTGGTGGGACATAAGCCCCAGTGTGGCCGGAACGAGTCAGAGGAACAGAGTCACGTGAGTCTTTGCTTCAGACGTCCCCACTTACCTCAGCAGGAAGCCCCTGACCCACAGCCCGTGCCTGTGAACTCGCTCGCGGCCAGGGGTCTGCGGGGCCTTCCCGCTGGAACTGTGCCCCAGGACAAACATTCGGGGACGTGGCCGGTGACGGCGAGGGTGTGGCTGGGAGTTCTCGGGGCGCATCTCAGACCTGCCGTCCAATAAAGCGGCTCACGGTGCGGCCTGCAGCCTGCTCAGAGGGACTCGCCAGCCGGAGACCTCGGCCGCGAGGGCGAGATGGAGACATTGATTTGGAATTTTAAAGTTGTGTTGGATGGAAAAACTTTTTAAATGCTGTTACACACACACACACACACACACACACATCTCTGAAAATACCTGTCCTGCCAGCTGAGGAAACACTCCTGAACTCCCTCCCCGGCAATGGGATGTGCCTGCCAGGGGGTCACGGCTCAGGGAGGCCAGGGGTCGTGAAGGGCGAAGAGGGCGGCTGTGCTGCCCGTTCTCCAGCCGGTGGCCAGAACCCCGGAGCACACGAGGTCGCGCAGACCTTCTCTCGCTGGCTGGGCGCAGGAGCGAGGCCGGAGCCCGGCACGGGGCCCTGAGCAGCCCCGGTGGCCGGAGAAGCCCAGGGCGGTGCAGGAAGGCGAACGGCAGCTTCCCCCGGGCCTCTGGGATGTTACGGGCAGCCGAACCCCGGGCACCTGTTCCCACCCCGGCTTTGCCCCTCGCTGGGCTCAGACCTGGGCTCCCCCCGCGCCAGGGCAGCCCGACCGTGCCAGCCCCTGGCCACAGGCAGGCCCACGGGGTCAGGCGGACGCCGAGCAGGGGGTCCGTCTCCCGGGAGGCTGGTCCTTCCTGCAGGGCCCGTGGGTGGGACATGGGGGCTGAGTCACGCTCAGGCACGGGGAGACCCTCGGGCACACGGCTGGCAGGTCCCGTGTGCCCCCCAGGACACTGAGGCCAGGCCTCGGGACTCCAGCATGCCTGGCACTGCGCCCGTCCTCGGTGGAGGGGGACGGGCACTTCAGGGGGCCCTACCTCTTCTGCAAGATCCCGACAGCTGCAGGGCAAAACTCCGCCGGGCCCGCGGCCCTGTAGTGTGGCTTACTGGGCCCTGATCCCTCACTGCCGGGGACCCGGGCCGCGGCCGCGCTGTCTCCTCCCGTGCCGCTGGTCGCCAGCAGGCTTCCTTTTCTCCCCCCTGGTCAGCAGACCGCCCTGGCCCCTGTGCAACCCACACGGTCGGTCCCAACTTCCCATCTGCCCCCCCTTCTCCGTCCAGCCCCAGGACCAAGGGACCGGATTTGCGTTTCAGTTTCCATCCCAAGGCCGGCTGGGTGAGAACCGTCTCCAGCGCGGGGCCATAAACCGGGCGGCCAGCCGGGCTGGGGGGGATGCTGTCGGGTGTGGGGGGGTGTGAGTCCATGCTGGGGTCTGACGTCGTGTGCAGGGGAGTGTAGGAAACGGGGTTGGTGACCAGTGCCGTCACCTGTGCGTGTGGGCTGGCGGCTTGGGACTTCTCTGCTCCCAGCAGCTCCTGCGACCGGGGACAGGGCTGTGGGGCGTGTCCAGCGAGGGGCCTGCCCCTTGGGGTGTGTGCACGCAGCGAGCTCTGCAAGGCGCAGCCCCTGCCAGAGGCTCGCTCTAGCCCGTCACCGTCTCATCACACAGTGCTCCCTCCCACCTGAAACAGCTCGTGCTTGGAGCTGCCGGGAGGCTGCGGCCTGCACTTGCATTCCTCCTCCGGCTGGACTCGGTGAAGGGGGAAGTTCAGGAGCCTCCTGGAGACCCCAGGACACGGCCCGGGCAGGCGAGGGAAAGCCAAGCTTCCCATCGACTTGCGCGGTGCCTCCACCAGCTGGGGGGTCGCATGCACCGGGCCTGCCAGGGGGGCTGCCTTGGTCAGGGGCTTCAGAGTCCTGGAAGCCACAGATAACGCCGCCGGTGCCCACCGGATGCGGCAGAGAAACGGGGCGTCGGAGAGGCAGAGCCAGGAGGGAGCAGCCGGCGAGCAGCCGTGCCGTACGGACGCACCGCCAGCGCTCGCCGGCGCTCGCCGGCTCATCCCAGCTGTTTCCCACGCTGAGGGGCCCTCTGGGAGGTTCTTCCCTGAGAGTCTCCGAGGAACAAAGATCCGGGCCCCAGACACAGCCCACAGGGACGCCCCGGTGCTGTGCATGGCCGGGCCAGAGCCCTGAGCTGTCCGCCTGAGACCTGCCGGGAGCCCCAGGACCCTGGGCCCAGCTGGGGGCCCCTTTCTGAAACCGAATCCAACCCTACAGGTGGGGTGCTGCGTGAGGAAGAGCTGCCGCCCCTGCCCGGCCCCGCATGCCCCTCACAGCCTGGCAGCTCACGGCAGGGTGGCAGAGAGGTCGGCGGGCTCCGAGCGCTCCCACCACCCTGGACAAGGCTGGCGCGGCACCCGTGGAGGGGACGGAGGGGACCGTGCCGAGCACAGTTGCTCAGGAACTGAAAGACGAGGGCCAGGGGGGTCCCTCCCACGTGGAATGGGAACAACTACAGTGGACAGACGGCCGGAAACAGGGAGGCCAACTCAGATGACCAGTGACAACGGAGATGTCTGGGGCACAAAGGGAGGGGGGAGGGATGAGCTGGGGGTCCGTTGGGGGTCAGCGGGCCAGGACCTCAGGATGGGGCGCAGGGAACCCTGGACGCACACGGAGACAGGAAGCCATGCCCCAAAATGCTACAAACTGTAAACTGAAGACAGTTCCATTTTAAAAAGGAGAGACTTTCCTTTCCCAGTCGGCCACGACTCTGTTATTCTGCCTCTACCCTCCTCCATCCTAATTTCTCTGTACCTCTTAGGGAATGAGAAAAACACAGGGGTTTGCACCCATTTTACTACCATAGGTGGTGCGATCAAAAATATAAGATTAAGCAACATTAGGTTAAGAAATAATTTTAGGTCCCCAAATTACTCATCCTGGAGCTGAATGTGCTATTGGGATCCGCCCAGAAACGTCGTGCTGGTCAGGACAGAATGCGGAGCGCATCCTTTCCCGCAGGGCTGGCACTCAGGTGTGTCCGTCTGTGGGAGAGACACTGGTAGTTAAGCTCGGGAGTTTTCTGCACGCATCAGTTTTAGTCGAGCCCCCGTCATCCAGTCGATGCCCCTACTCTCACTTTGAACAAACTCTGGGCAGCACCAGCACGTGTTCTAATGTTGACTCTCGGAGCCCGCACCCAGCACACATCAGACTTCTCACTCGGAGAGGGATTTGGGACACACGGCTGACTCCCTCTTTCACGGTCCAGCCCCGAAAGACCGGGCAATCGGAACACGGCGAGTGTGCGTGCATCCTGGCGTTTCCACACCTTCCCTGTCACGAGCAACACACAAACGCCAGTGAAATATTCCCCGGGGTGTCGGCAGATGCAGAGTTAGGAGTTATGAGGGTGACGGGGGAGAAAGTTTGAAAGCTCTGAATCAATCTCCACGTCTCCGGCCGGGAGAGCTGGGGCTGGCTTGCACCACCCTGCAGGAAAAATGACTTTGCTTGGCAAGTGGGGTGAGGGGGCGGGAAGCATCCAAGAAGTGAAATTGGATAAATTTAGATGTTTTGTGATTGTAGCCACTGAGCATGCCTTATCCTGGCAGAATACGCTCTCCGATATTGGAATACCGTCAACATCCATTTACATCGTGCCAGGGGAATGTTAAATGGTGACGAGAGGGCCGGAGTGCACGCAGAGAGCAGCACAAAGGCTGACAGCTGGCGAGGGGCTCTGACCCGACACGGGGGGACACTCCCCGGCCGGCTCCCGCGGTCACCGCGCCCCAGCTTCCCAGGGAAGCGCCGGGCTCATTTATAATCCGTGAGAAGCACCGAGATAATAGTGCAGATCTGGGTGCTGACGGACTGGAATGTCAACTTGTGTATTTAGGTGATGAATATTTTATCTCCAAAAAAGGTATCAGCAATTAGCATGCCAGAAGTAAATCCTTCTCTCTTGGAAACTTCACAAAGAAAGAGGGTGTGCGGGAAGGAGGCGGGAGGGAGGGGAGAGGGTGGGGGGCGGGGGGCGGGGCACCCCGCAGGGAGAGAGCTGGCCAGGGCGCCAGGGCAGGGGCCCCAGCACAGCTCGGAAGCCAGAGGGAGAGAAAGGGCTCCTGGGCCCCCAGGGGGTGGGTGGTGCTGGACCGTCTCTGTGCCGGGGAGCCTCGCCCTCGGGGACCCCCTCACCCGCGTGGGGGCTCGCGCACCAACCGCGTCCTTACTCAGGCTTGGGGGGAAAGGAGGCCCTGTCCGCCCGCTGAGGGTTTTATTTCAAATCACGTCCAGGAGCACCCGAGCCCGTGGCGCCCCCCCTCTGTGCTCAGCAGGTGGGTGGACACGTCGCCCTGGTGTAAACCTGGACACGCAGTGACCCCGAGGGTCAGTGGTCCCAAAGGCCGTGGTAGCTCACACGCATTCCAGCAGCAGCTCACGGGGGCCCCGAGACCCCGACTCCAAACCTGCAGATACAGGCATCTGGGTTTAGGCCAAAGGCACTCACACAGTTCCTGACTCTTTCGCTTAACCCCTTCTTCCTGGGAGTCTGACCGTCCGACACGTCATTCTGGTGTACACACGGGAGGGTCCAGGAGTGGCACACGGCTCTGTTCTTCTGGGCCGGCCACGCGCTGCTACACGGAGAAGCCACAGCAGAGTCAGGGAGCCTGTGGGCCCCCAGTCAGGAGCGTGTTCTATCTCTTTCAGCCACTCTCAGACAAGACGCGGTTCGGTGCCCCCAGCCCTCCCCCAGCCCCTCGGGCGACTGAGCTGAGCTGGGCAGTTAGTACCCCCCGCCTGTTCTCTACAGCGATGGCCTTTAGACGGTCATTGCTCTAGACCTGGGACGGGGACCCGAGCGGGGACGGGGCTTCCAGCCCCCTCTGCGTGGAGCTGCCCCCCTGAGCCGGTTTCCTGGCCGACGGACCCCTTCCCGCTCTCGGCTGCCGGTGTCTGACTCTGAGCACAGCACAGCGAGGACCCGGAGACAGACCCTCACCGTGTGGCCAGCTGGCGTGGAGCCGACCTGGCTGGGCAGGGGCCGGCCCTCTGAGGGAGTCCCCTCCTGCCGTGCTCCCCTCCACAGGGGACACGGGCTGCGCCGTGGGTCCCTGGGTCTGCTCAGGCCCGAGGGTCCTGAGGGTGGGCGGGGCCAGCCCCGCGGGGACACTGCGGCGAGCGGAGAGGCTGGCCCCGAGCAGGTTTCGGGTTGGTGGGGACCTGGGTTCAGCGAGCAGCTGCGGTCACGTAGAAGAGTAACCGTGTCTGGTTTCACAGTGCGGGGACTCAGCGCGAAGCCAGCAGCACCTCGCAGCTGGAACGGTCTGACCGAGACAGAGAGGTAGTCGGGAGGCGTAGCAGGTGATGGTTTTGAAAAGACATGTCTACACTGGCGCTGTCCTTGGTGTCTTGAGTACTGACCCGACGTCTGTGCTGGCATTATTCCCACCTTAGCAGGTGGAAAGTCACAGTCTAAAGGTCCAGCTTCGACACTCAAACTCAACTTGGTCGTGGGGTTGAGTAGGAGGAATTTTTTTTTTGCTTTTTGGGTCACACCTGGCGATGCTCAGGGGTTACTCCTGGCTCTGCACTCAGGAATTACCCCTGGAGGTGCTCAGGGGACCATATGGGATGCTGGGATTTGAACCTGGGTCAGCCGCGTGCAAGGCAAACGCCCTCCCCGCTGTGCAATCACTCCAGCCCCCGAGTAGGAGGAATCTACCCCCACGTCTTGGTTCTTTCCGGCCCCACCATATCAGACACCCCATAGCTGGGAGTGCGGCTTGATTCCCACGGGAAGGACACGGCCACCGTCAGGTCCCTCAGCTGGGGGCGGGGGGGGGGCTCCTCTCCATGCGCTCAGAAATTCCCTTCATTTCCAAAGGACACAGCAGTGAGGGTCCAAAGCCACACGCACCCCAAAGTCCAAGTGCCGTGCTGTCGCTCTTCCCTGTGTTTGCAAAGCTCCCTTTACTTTATTTCCTCCCTCTTTCCTGATCTGGCATCGTCCGGTCTGTTCCAACAAGCAACAGGACACACCCATGTGAAGGCGTCTCTCCCTGTCCGCCTCAGCTAACTGCAGAGGCCGCAGGTGCACTGCCCCGGGCCCCTCTGTCTCTGAACAGGGAACCCTCCCCCAGCCGCCCCAGCCCAGCACCCGGCAGCCAGAGCAGGGTCTGGGAGGCGCTCCAGCCTGTGACTGAGTCAAGGCTAAATGAACGTTTTCTGCTGCCGTCACCTGTCACTCTTCACCCTGCGGATTCTTTAGCATCTAGTATCTCACCAACGCAGGACGTTCCTCTAATCCAGTTTGTTAAATCCAGTGACATGAAAAACTATGAAATTCTAAGCAAAACTGCCTTGAGCCCATTTAATAATTAAGCTTTTCACCCCCGAGGGCTCTCGGCTGTCTGCATCGTCCCCAAGTGCCCGGCGCAAACCGCCAACCCCACAGCCGCACCGCCACGTCCAGGGGCCGCCGTCCGGCTCCCTCGTCTCTGTCCTGTTTCTCCTTCAGGTGCTTCTGGGAAGCACGGAGAATTCACTGACCTCATCAACAAAGACTCACCTGGTGTCCCCACACCGATGACCACTGGCCTCATTGAGCCATTGACTCAATCAAAATACAACTGTGAATACAACCACAGTTATAACAAGCAGGCAGAAAAGAAAAACTACATAAAAGAAAAAAAATTATTTCCCTAATATCTTTAGGAATTCTAGGCAGGGGGATTGAATTGACAAAGGGAAACACAATTTATCCTTTCCTCTGGGCTTATTTACTTAATGGGGGATCAGTTACATAGTTTTGATATATATATATATATTGACATTTAAATAATTCTAAGAGTTTAATATTTTTACTTTTAAACTAATTTCCCCCAAAACATACTTATTATGTATTTACAATAGATGTAATAATTATGCACATAAATATACTGATTGTGGACTGTCAGATCATATACTGATAAAAACCCACATCTGCTCACTTTTTCCTGTCCTCACTGAAAATGCCAACAACAGAGATGGCCTTTGCCAATTCATCTTGCAGACTTCAATTAATGTTCACATCGTGATGATCAAAACTTAGATTGCCGAGCTAATTGGGATCACTCATTCTACCCTAGGGGAAAATAGAGTTTTGATTTGGGGTCAGTATAAATAAGTCGAAACTAATTTCCCCAATTAGCTCCCTTTGGTACAGAAATCTCTCCTGGGTGCCGGCCACCTCAGGGGTGGGCGCTGACAGTGTCCAGTACAAAGGCCAGCCAGAGAAGCCGCCCCGGCCCCCCCCAGCCCTGCCCGCTGGCCGCTCTCGTCACCAATTCGGCCAGACTTTTAGGTTTCACCTCTGTGGCTGCAGTGGTCGGTCACCTGGTCTTCGTTTCGAAGAGTGATTGGTCGCCTGGGGCAAGTCTCGAGTGTGGTTCAGTTTATCCCCCGCACAGCACCGAGGGAGCTGGGGAGAAACTGAGGCCCACACACTGCCAGGAGGGAGCCCAGAGGTGTAGCCACCTGCCCTCCTCCAGCCCCTCCCCCAACAGACAAAGAATGATGCATTCCCAACAAGGATGCACTGCCAACAAGGATGCGTTTCCAAGCCTCCTCTCAGGCGGGGAGTCCGGCGCAGGCCCTGCAGGACAGAGCGCCCTCCCAGGGCAGCTCCCTTCTCAGGGCGGGACGGACCTTCTGCGTCCCTCACTTCTGGGTAAAACCAATGTTCTGCTTCCTATGCTCCTATCTGAGGTGGACGGTGTACCCCAGGGTGAGTCAAGACCGTGAACGTTAGCCTCGTTGGCGTAGAACCTCTGAGGAGATTCCTGTCAGCACTGAAAGCTCTCACACGTGTATTCACTAACTAGATGTGTGTGCGTGTGCTCTCTCCTGCCACGCGCATTCCGTGGCCATGAGCCGCTTCCCCACCCCGGCCTGCTGCGGCTGCCAACATGTGCACGACGGAGGGAGCAGGGCCGCCAGGTGGGTTGTTGATCAGTCACAGTTATTCCAATCTCGTCTCCCTCGGCTTCCTTCCAGTCGCACCCACTCCTGTATTCCTTCTGTCCCCTGTGCTCGTCTCCCCGCACTCCATCTTTCAGCCTTAGTCTAGCCCCCAGCCTCCAAGGGTCGTGGGAGCAACTACACCTAGGTTCAACAGCACAATCAACATATGGAAAGCCCCTCCCTTCCTCCTGGGGACGCTCTTCTAAGACCAAGATCTCCTGCCAGAAGATCCGCTCAAGGGCAGGATTTCATCTACGGGCATACTTCTCCTCTCCTTAATCCATAAACAACCATCTCAGATTTACTTACTTCTTAGTAATCTTTCTAGTCATTTTGTACAGACACAGTAAGAGACACAATAAGCTTACAGGGTGGCTCTCCTGGGAACATCTGGCTATAGATCCCAGACTACAGTGCTCAGGCCAGATTAGTCCTTCCTAACCCCAGCAGGGTCCTTGTCCAGTCACTTCTCTTAGGGTCATGACAGAATTAGTTCACGACCATGCTCTTAGCTTGTTATAAGTTTTATGGGGTTTGGCCTGTCCATTTTCGATGCCAGGGTAGTCCATCCAGTCCCTTCGTCAGTACCCTGCTTTTGAAGTGCTGGGAACTAAGGGCAACTGAGGCTTCACGAATCACTAATCATAAAATCCCGTTAATCGTCGATTTCTCGGGCAGGCTCAGTAAACTTTCCATTCGTCCTTTCCCTGAGATCTTAGAAGTCTCTCTCGACTCAGCCCTCCCAACAATGTCGCACTGGAGGCTCTTTCAGGATCAGGGGAATAAGATCCAGCTTGTTACTGGACTTTGCATATGAATACACCATGGGAAGCTTGCAAGGCTGTCCCATGTGGGCAGGAAACTCTCAGAAGATTGCCAGTTTCTCCCAGAGGGAGAAATAGGCTATAAAATATTGCACTTCTGGAAGCTTGCTTTTAAGTCTCTGGATGTTGGCCGTTGATGGGATTACACACACCTGGGTTCCTCTGCCGGTACCTTCATGCATGAGGCCTGTCAGAACATGTGGAGAGGGGCCTCCACATGTGACTAGGTTCTAGTGGTCTTTGGCCGCCGGGAGCTCTGCTCGGGGTGGGGAGGGAAGCTGGAGCCCATCCCCTCCGAGGGGCCCAATAAACCCAAGCTCCCTGTGGCCAGGGGGAAAGGACAGACCAACGTGACCCTGCAAGGGCATAAGGAGGAGAATCCCCCTCCCCCCAGCCTGATCCCCGCCGCCGCCTCAGCTGCAAGTCACAGCTCTGTCCTGGCAGCAAAGTGTGGAGTTTCCAACACAGAAGATTTCATCCTGACTGGAGCCGTTGGGCCCCTGGCTCTCTCCCCAGTGCTCTCTTGGAGGAACCCCCGTACTCTCTCTCCAGTGCTCTCTTGGAGGAATTTCGTGGCAGCCAGAGAGCCCAGTGAGCTACAGAATTGGACAGACAGGTGAGGGCACAGAGGGGTGTGGGCGAAGGGCGGAACTGGGCTCCCCGGGGAGCAGACACACGTGGACCGTCCACGACACAGACCGGAAACTTACTGCTACAGCAAAATGTCGCCCCAGTTAAAAATAAACAATTAAGAGGAGAGGACAGCATCACCTCGCCCCCTGCTGTGCCTGTGCCTGTGCCGCGGGGAGGGAGGGGTGTCGAGGGAGGGGTGTCTCTGGGCAGGGCCCACCCCCTACCTGCTGTCTGGGTTGAACCCTGCCTCGTCACCCCCCGCAGCCCGGCCCCGCTGCCGGCTGCGGAACCCCGGGATTACTGGGAGCAATGCCCCGCGTTTGCCAGCGGGTCACTGCACTCTGCTGACCCACCAGGTTCCGACCCGGCCACCCAGAGCCCAGCCCTGTGGGGACACGCTCTGCGGAGATCAGCCCGCTGGGGGCCAAGGCAGCCGGGCGCGGGGCCGGACCCGCACAGCCCCGCGAGGGCAGAGCCTGCACAGCCCTCTGTGTGTGTGTGCGTGTGTGTGTGAGTGTGTGTGCGTGTGTGTTTGAGTGTGTGTGCGTGAGTGTGTGTGTGTGCGTGTGTGTGTGTGTGTGAGTGTGTGTGTCTGTGTGCGTGTGTGTGCATGTGTGTGTGTGGGGGGGTGAGACACACTCAGGCACAGACGGAAGCTGAGGCGCAGGCGGGGGGCACAGCACAGGCCTTCACAGCCCACGCCCATCGGACGGCCGCGAGGCCTGTGTGGAGCCCAGCGGGGCTGTGCCCGGGGCTGCCTCTGTTTCCCCCTGGGGCACAGACGGCCCCACTCAGAATCCGGAGCCCCTTCCCTCTCCCCGAGAGCCCTGACCAGCTCCCCAGACACTGACGCCACACACAGGGTCCAGGCGCTGTCCCCAGACCCACGTGCTGCCCACCCCACCCTGCCCCGCACAGACGCCCTGCCCCGTGCTGGCCCCTCTCCAGCATGCATGCTGTGGACACACCTGAAGGCGAGCTTGGTCACTTCAACAGGCGGTAAGGACACACTAGCTCTTGCACACACACGCACACAGACGCACACACACATGGGCACACACATACACACACATACACACATGCACACATGAGCACACACGTGCGCACACACGCACACACGCACACATATACACACATGAGCACACACATGCACACACATGCACACATGTGCACACACATACACACATACACAGACACACATGCATACACATATGCACACACATGTATACACATGCACACATGAGCACACACATGCACACACGCACACACACATACACACACACACACACACACACACACACCCCTGCGGCAGCCAAGGGCACCCATGTTTGCGGCTGTGGTGCACCTCAGAGCCCCTCTGCCAGGCGAGGTGTTTGCCCTGGCACCCGCTCACCGTCTTCCCCGAGGAGCAGGTACGTGGCCGCCCTGGTGCAACCTGGGCACAGAGACCCCTGGCGGCCACAGCCCCCGGGCCAGCCCTGCACTGGGACGTTGGGCGGAGAAGCTGCCCGTGGGTCACCGGGGGCCTTCACCCGGGGACCGGTGTCCACAGCAGAGGGGCACGTGGAGGGGCCTCACGGCCCGGGGTCACGGCTCCCAGCCCCCTAGCTGCAGTCCCGTGCCGCACGCCCTCCTGTCTGTCTGCGTGTGAGAGTCGCTGGTGTGCGGGGCTGTCAGAACAGCGTGGCTCCGTGATTGGGCGCCACCGCGGAGCACTGGGTGACGCTCTCAGCTACTGCCCACCCCCCCAGGAGACAGGCGGGGCCAGGCACGTGCCGTGGCACACGGCTGAGGGGCGGGAGTGGGTGGAGAGCCCGCCGGGTCCCGGTGCTGGCTCTGGGGTCCTGGGCCCCCACCCCCGCCCATGGGCGCTGCCTCTGTTAGCCAGAGCCACTCCTCCGCTTGACCTGACCCTGCAGTGGCCTTGGGGTCGCCTGTCACTTAACTCTCCGCTGCAACCTTCCAGGTGGCCGTCGCTGGGGTTCGCCACTTCCGGGGAGACCCACTGGCCGAGGGCGGTGCGTCCTCTTCGGGAACGAAAGCCAGGTGCTGTGAGCGCTTGCCGCCTGCCCGCCCCCCACCCCCCTCCGGGCGGCGCAGAGCCACGGCTGAGCCCTAGGGGTGACGCCGAGGGCTGGGGCGGCGACAGGGGTGCCTGTTGTCGGCCTTTCCTCTCGAGAAGCAGCTCCACAAACGCCCCAGGGATATGAAAAGCAACACTTGCGCCTCCCCTGGGGCCCAGACACCGACCACAGGGAAGGGCACGTGTGCTGCCCGGGTCAGCCTGGCCTGCCCACCCCCCGGTGCAGAAAGCCGCTTGGAGTGTCCGCGGGGACTGTCCCCTGACCATGGCCATGCGGACCCTGTGGGGCCTCGGCAGCAGCAGGTCCAGCCGGTGCGGGCGTGAGACCCCGGCCCCCAGACATTGAAATCACGTTAACCGTGGCTCGAGATCCTGCGCGGTGGGAAAGAGACGGTTTCCCACAGGAGCGGCCCGGCTCCAGGGACAGGCGCCTCCACGCGGGAGCCACGCGGGAGCCGGCTCTCCTGACATGCTTGTTTCCTCTCAGGGAAGCCAAACACGGGTGGTGACCAACCAAGTCTGGGCACCAGGACCCTTCCCGGTCAGTGGGAGCCCTGGGCCCGGGACGTCAGGCCGCCGGCCACACGGAGGGAACCGCGCCCTCCGGGCCGGGGCTGCTGGGGCACGGCCCAGGAGGCAGAAGCCAGAGGTGCGCCTGGTCCGCTCGCTTCGCCCCACGGCTGCCTGTGCCTGGAGTTGTCGTCGGCGCGTGGGGGCTCACGGCAGAGGGAGGAGGCCCCGTGTGTGCAGCCTGAAGAGGCCGCCCCGTCACTGACGCTCGTGCCTGCCCCGAGCGCCCTGCCCGGGGACTCCTGGGGGCGTGTCACCAGCACACCCGCCTCCTACCGCTCCTCACCCCGACCTGCCTCTCGGGTCTGTTTCTCCCAGGACGGGAGCCCCCGGCTCACCCGGCCGGCCGCCCTGCCCGGCTCCCTCCCGAGCGGTGGCGGGGCCGGGGGTCGGCGACACGCTGGCTCCGGGCCCGGCGTGCTGGTGCTGAGCTCACTCACCTTGGAAGAAGCCCCAGCGCCGCTCGGGGCTGTCAGCGAGGAGGCGGCAACGGGATTCACATGCGGCCGCTGGCGTGGACGCAGGTCTCGCCGCTCTCGGGTGAGCACCAGGGCGCGGCTCCGGGTCGTCTGGTGATTGCTGATTTCCAGGAGGAGCTGCCAAAGGTGAGACAGCGCCCTGCTCGCCGCTCCCGGCGGGGCTCCTGCGGCTCCCTCCGGTGGTGGGGGCAGTGTTGCCCGACACCTTCCGTGGCAGGTGGCAGCTGTTCTGGCAGTGACGGCCCCTTCCCTCGGGCGCTGCCCCTGCACGTCCCCTCCGGCCGGCATGGGCCCCTCCCCACGTGGGGCCCGAGGGTGTCAATGATGCAGATGCTCGCGGCCCGTCAGGGGTGACGGCGACTCCCCACAGCCGCACCCACTCGCACAAGCCCGGTGACAGGGAAGATCCATCATCTGGCGTGTGCCGGCCCGCGTTCACGTGGGGCTTGCAGGGCTAAATGCCAGACGTGGGTTGGCGGGGACAGAGTCGCGTCCGCAGGGAAAACCCAACCGCTTCCTCCGCCCCCGTGTCCCTCAGGCCTGACGCCAACACTCCAGCCCCGCTGACCCCTGCAGTGGGCCCGCCCCACCCTGGCCAGCAGCTCCTGGACGGCCCCCTTCCTCCCCCTCGCAGCTGCAAGGCCCCTTCCTCCAGCCCCTCAGGCTCCACGGACAAGGCCTGGGTCCCCGTGTTGGGGGCAGGGACATCACCCGTACCTGTGAGCCCCCCGAGTCCCAGGCCGGCCTTTGCATTCTCTCTCCACGGGTCCTTAAGGAGCACAGTTTAAAATTTTAATGACGTCCGAGTCATCAAATTTTCATCTGCTGGAAGATGCGTTCAGCAACGAGTCTCAGAATTCTCCGGCTCCTCCTGGATTCCGGTGTCTTCCCTGCATTTTTCCAGAAAGGGAGGAAGCCTGTAGCTCACCGGGAGCCGCGCTTCTCTCCGCGTTGGCCGTGCGGGGCGCCGGGTGTAGCTGAGGACTCTGGTCCCGGCTGTGCCGTGGAGCTGCTCCACCGTCTCCGCGCGGACAGACGGGCACCGCATCTGCGCTGTGCAGACATGGGTGAAGCGAGTCCGTGTGGCCCCTCCTCGGGGCCTTTGCTCTCACCGAGCCGTGTGTCCGGCCCCTCTGCCAGGGCCCACAGCTGCTGCTCCTTGGAGCCCGGGCACCAGGGTCCTTCCCCGACAGGGTCCCTCGGAGTGGCTGCGCTAGCTCCATCCTGGCTTCCCACGGAGCAGTGCCGGCGGGTGCCGGTGTTTGTTCTCTGAGGTTCCCGACATAGCGGGCACGTGACCTCTGTGTGCGGATGGCTGCATGTCCCTGCCCTTCTGACTGCCCTGTCCCATCCCTGACCCCCGTGTCCTGTCCCTGACTGCCGTTGTCCCATCCCTGACTGCCGTGTCCCGTCCCTTCTGACTGCCGTGTCCCATCCCTGACTGCCGTGTCCTGTCCCTTCTGACTGCCGTGTCCCATCCCTGACTGCCGTGTCCTGTCCCTTCTGACTGCCGTGTCCTGTCCCTGACTGCCGTGTCCCGTCCCTGACTGCCGTGTCCCGTCCCTGACTGCCGTGTCCTGTCCCTGACTGCCGTGTCCCGTCCCTGACTGCCGTGTCCTGTCCCTGACTCCCGTGTCCCGTCCCTGACTGCCGTGTCCCGTCCCTGACTGCCGTGTCCCATCCCTGACTGCCGTGTCCCGTCCCTTCTGACTGCCGTGTCCTGTCCCGCCTCAGTCCCTGCTCTGCTGATCTTCCGGGCAGTGCTGAAATAGCAGCACGAGACTTGAGGCCTTCCCGATGCCCATCGGCGGCAGCTTCTCACTGTCCAGCGTGAGAAGACGCTTGTCGAGAGCGGATTCCCATTTCTTTCCC